>NC_042494.1:76593383-76608973 GCF_005508785.2 Acyrthosiphon pisum | reverse complement strand
AATGTTGTAAAAATACGAATTTCAAACACTCATAAAAATGTTATTTGACTTGCTTGTAAACATTTTTTTTTTTAAATGGTAGACAAACTTATGAGGAATCTTATATTACATTTTCAAATCTTAGATTTAAAAAGAAAAATTTTTACGAATTCTTAACTCAAAATAATTTGCTAATTTTCGTGATTTTTACATATTTTGTCAATTTTTGAACTTTAAATGCTAATAAAAAAAAAACTGTGACTATGGATTTTTAATTCTTTTCATCTGCCTTTGAAACAATATAATAGGAACCTTCTATTAAATTTTCAAGCTTTTTTAACCAACAAATAAAATTTTATTGATATTTATAGAAAAAAAATTTTAAAAAATGGAAACTGAAAATGTCCGTAAACAGCTCAAAATAAATCAAAATATTTGAAAAATGTTATGGTGTATAGAAAATGCAAACATAAACGTTCAGTTAAAATTGTATGCACCTACAGTCATTCGTTTTAGAGTTGTACCAAAAACCAAAATCGATTTTCTCGAAAACAGATTTTGTGTAAAAATTCCCGTTTTTCCTTAATTTTTCTTTTGTTTTTCACGTCGCATTTGAAATCTTCTGGGAAATTTTTACTTTTGATCCCCTAAAGTACCAACTAGATTCACTTGCCTATCAGAAAAAGTACTGTTGAAGAAAATCCAAGCACTTTTACTGTCCTAAAAGGTGATGACGGACACAAAAATAAATACATTCATCGTTTCACTCAGAAATTAAATTTTCAAGTTTGCTCATAATTGTCACTTTTAGGTATTATTTCCTTCTTGATATCATATAATTTATGCCAAATTAATGCCAAATTAATGCTTCCACTGATATTTCGTTTAGCAGACACAATTTATCACGTGATATCAATACATATTATAATATGTTTGTATATATTATTATATTTACTGTGATAGCGGTAGTATTACATTTAATTAAACTTACATTAGCCATTGATAATAGTATTTAGTTTCAATCAACCTGGTGGATTACGTATTGGTATTATAGTTATCAAGTAACGATAGCCTATACCCATATAGTATGATTTTAATTATACCAACTTTGAAGTTATTGAAATAGGGAATTATAAATTTGACATACATCCGATTCTCACTTGGTATACCTATTCAAATTTTTTTTTTTAATGCCTTGCAGAGTGGATTATAATATAGTATTATGATAAAACATTGAAAATTAAAAATGTCTATCGACAGTAAAAATGTTAAATATCTCGACAAAAAAAGCATAAAATCGTTTTTCTATAATGTCCATGGTTATTTTTTCCAAGCATACACTAGCTGTCGTGTCCTCCAGCTGTTCCAAAATGCGATGCCCGACATTGGAAATCTTTCTCCATCGTCATCTTTCATTATGACGTCTATGGGCTATCGTATAACTGTCAAACACTTGCCCGATGTAATTGGACGATTATTAACTGTTATTTTTTATGTGTTTCAGACGTCAACTCCAGCGGCACTATCGACAAGAAAGATTTTGAGATCGCCATCGAAGTGAGTGATTACTGTTAAATTTTTCAATGATAATTTATATAATTTATGCAGTTAGACTAATAATACATTTGTATCATCACGTATGACGACTTTAATAAAATTGCGAATTATTAACACAAAGGTGACCAACATACGTGACAACATGTCGTAACATCGTCTATTGTAATGTTACTGCAGGTATATACTTTAAATAGTGCATTTTTACATAATATGTGCTCATAACACTAGACAGGATTTAAATTTGTATTGTTGTTTCTTTTTTATTATTTTTCTTAAACATCGTCAACTATAGTCATAAACATTTTGTAGGAGAATTATGGTTAGTTTAGGAAACATACGATGGGAAACATGTGTATGTAGGGCGAGGATTCGTGGCACTAAAAACCTATCCGGGAACTAGCGACTCCAGATGATGCCTGACCTCCGAACACGTTAGTGACTGAGGCTAGCCACCGGGCCACACCAAGCCCCTTGCATTGTGCGTTGAATAGCTTTTGAATATTAAAACTATATATTAATTTGATTTAAGTAAAAATTTAGAACTAGCCGGTAAGTATATATATAAAAATTATTAAAACAGTTTAAAACAACGAAAAATATTAATTTAATCATATTATATTGCAATATAATCGATCATGATCGTTTTGTTTCTATTATTATAGGCGTAATTATTTTTTAATCTATATAGTACACAATAATTCATTGTTTTACATAATACTATTCTATTGTCATCACTCGGAAATATGACATAATCTACTAAATGTATCTACTATTGCTTGGATAAAGTACTGATAAAGTATAGTATTTATATTTTAATTAAATAAATAGAAAATACGTACAGGATATAATTATATAGGTACGCCGAGGATTAGTCGTTAAGCGCTGTTCGTCATTAATTAACCTGGGAAAAAATCAATTTTGTATTTATTTTATATTTTTATCTTACATTTTTAATAAAAAAAAATCTCGCCTGAGCTTACCTCACTAATGCTTTTGCACATTTTAATAGCAATTACATAAATAAACTGTTTGTCAAAATGTTTAAAATATTTTATAGTAATCCAGTAATATGCTATAGTTAACTATTTGGTAGTTTACATGTCTTTGAAATTAATATATTACGTATATCTTATATAATATTAAAATCAGTCAAATACTGAAATACGAAAATATTTAAGCTTTAAAAAATCCATATACAGGGTTTTTCAAAATCTGGTTTTTTGAATTTTCAAATATACTTTAAGACCTTATTTTCAAATTCTTGAGATTTTTGATACTACTTAAGGAATATCCTGTGGAAATACATACTTCTATTTTTCAAATGAGAACACTCCTTATCAACTGAAAATTATACAGTGGATAATTTTTCTGAAATTTTTTAAGTATATCAGAATCAAAATTCGTATACGGGTAGTTTTTGAATTATTCAACTTTGTATTAGATCAAAGGATAAAAGGTAATGGGTTTATAAGATATGGGGCTATAGTGATTTGAAAATTGTAGTCATTAATATTAACCCATCAATATTAATAATTTGTAAAAAATATAATAAATACTAGATCCAGTTTTACGTATATTTTATATTTATGTAGAACCATTTTTAACATTAAGAACTATTATTCTTCATACAAACATTTTGATAACTAAGAAACTACTCATTTTAATTTTTAATTAGGTACATTAACATTTTCAAAAAAATGATCCACTTAATAACTTACAGTAAAAAGGGGGTTCTCATTTGAAAAACAGAAGTTTGTATTGCCACAGGACATTCTTTAAGTAGTACAAAAAAATTCAAGAATTTAAAAATATTATTTATGAGAATATTTATGTAAAATCAGTATTTGAATAAATTCATTGTTAGAGAAAAATGGGGGTGAGCCTGCTTGGTGAATCACCCTGTAGAATAAAAAATACTCAATATAATATTATGCTAAAAATTATGTTTTATCCATAAATATTCCTAAAGTAAAAATATAAAATATCCATCATGAATCTTGGAACACCTAGACAAATAATGTGCATCGGTGGTTTTACGGTAGTTTTTCGCAGTTTACTGATAAACCACAAGAAAATTACAATAATTACCTCTTCAAAGTACCTATACCTACTATTTGTGTAGGATTTCCAATCAATGTAGGACTATAATATATATTATGAAACTTTAGAAACACTCTTTCTACTTGAAAAGTCTTAACAGACATACTAAAAAAAACCCATTATTGTAAAATCAATCAAATGTATTGAACCGCACTGAAATTATTAATTTTAACAAGCATACGCACTATTTACGCGATAAATTAAAAATATTAAATGAAATGACAGCGTATGAAATAATATACGTAGTAATAGCTCTTATAATATTTTATATGGATTTAGTATAGGAAATCTTGATTAAATAAAGAAACTATATAAAGGTGTTATTTGACTACGTTTTAGAAAAACATTTTTATTTTATTCTTTCCACGCCCGTGCCATTACCAAGCTTTTTATTTTTGCATAACTAAATTTATTTAAAAACTTTTAAACATTTTAATATTTAATCTGTTATGCCTCATAATATTATATAAGTCTTTGACGTACTGTTTTAATTTTGAAAAAAAAAACAAAACTGATTTCATGATGAGAATAAAGGTAGTTTATATAGATGAATAATATTATAATAGGGTAGCAAAATAAACCTTTGATAAAACATAGATAAAGTTCACCTATTATTCTAATGACAAGTCTATATTTTTTTAGAGTCACTATCGACGCGTATTACAAGTTCTGACAGTTTGATTTACCTTGCTAAAAGTATAGTATGTGACAACTAACAAGATCTTAATATTTTTATTTTAGAGGTCCATGTCCCAGGTCATAAATTGATTTAAAATGCGTGATATTTCAATTTTAGATAAGCTTCTTTTTTAAAACCGTACCTATCTATAGATTCTCGACTTGAAGTTTATTTTTCTATCCATACAATATCTTTCTCAAACTTCAAGTCTGGGATACTTGAAATAAAATGTATTTACATTGTAGACCGTAGTTTCACGCATTCTTATTATTTATTGTACGTTTATATTTTATAAATTATATTATATTTTACGTATTGCGGACATTCTACTCGTACTCTGCAGCCCTGCAGCCCTGACACGTCCCAAGATTTCATCTTAAATTTAACCCTGCAGACATGTATAGCGTGGCTATATCTGTATTGAAATAATAATAATACTAAAGTTTTGAAGATTGAAGTTTCACTTGGAGAACGCATGTCGCATTTATCTTTTCGAATCGAATATTTATTTATTTTTTCGGATCATAGAAAATCACGTTTGTCGCATGTGTACTCTGCTAGACCAACTTCGTTATATATAACTTCAAATGTTACTAACATTTTCCAACCAATTTTATCGCAATAAATAATAAACTTAGTATATATCCAACAAGTCGGAGGTAATCAGACTCCACACACACCTTATACATCCATCAAATTACGTTATATACGAACATATTTCATGTTTTCTCGCTAATTCACAATGCGTAGTGTTTGCAAAACACATTTAGTGTGAAATCCGGTTACCCTTTAAATTTAAAAATGAATCTAAAACAAAAACTAACAACAGTCAACAATTTAATTAATTTAGAGTCTATACCTAAGTGGAGTGCGGAATGTATAATACCTACATATTGGTTTTACAAATTATGAGTGTTTTTTTTGTCAGTCATCACGTTTTGGAGTAAAATATTTGCATCCGTCTTTAATTTTGAGGGCGATTTCTTGAAGCAAATGTGAACTAGTAGTTGGTACCTTAGGAAAAAATATGAAATTCATATATTTTTCTTTTTAATTGAGAAAAACTTTTTTGCATTTTTTTTTTTTTTGAATTGTGATGCGTCGCTCTAATTTATTTTAAAAATTAAAAACTAAAAAGTGATATAAAGTGGTTTTCACTGTATATCGTATGCTGCACGGTTATAAATGTATTCCTTTAATCGTTATACGGAGTTATCCAATTTTTTCGTTCACCAACTTTACTCTTTACGTTCATAGCTTTATATATACCTATTCTATATTGTTCGTTTTACTTATACATTTATTCTTTTCAAAATAATCCTCTTTCGTCAAACCACATCGCCATCACTTATCTAACTTTTCCATACATTCACATTACAGTCCTTATATATTTTTCTTTGCAAACAACCATCTTACGCCTCTTTCCACCTGTACGCTACGTACGTAATAATAAATAACATGCCTTGGCTATAATATACATTTTACTGCAGCATTTTCTTATTAACGTATTTATTTATAAGTTGTAGTTATCATTATTTTAGTACACTTGAAATGTAAAAGTTCATATTTATATTTAACAGTATACAATTTGAGAGCTGAATTACTCAAAAATCACTCAAAACACAGATCACATTTTGGAAAAACCCATTTTAAAAATCTTGTTGAGTCGGATAAACCACGAATTTGAATATATACATTAATTCTAATCTCGAGTTATATACTGACATCATAATTTGCATAAAACGCTGTAAGAAAATATTAAACCATTAAAGACAATGGTAATTGGACTATGAAATTCTTAGTCTTACAAATAACAAGTTAATTGTTTTGTTGTTTAATTTCTAAACTGTTTTCTCGTACTAAAATGTAATGTCTTTAATTTTTTCGAAACACTTAAGAAAACATATAGCAATAATATCACAAAGCATTAAATTGAATTATATAGAGGTACTAATTACATTATATTTCAATGCAGAACACTGCAGGTGAATGTAAATAAAAATAATAAATAAATTAGTAAAACTTTAGATTGTAGTTATAAAATAATTTGTTTTAAAAATAAAATGTGCGTACATAATACTTGTTATTGTAGATACCTGTATTAACCTGTATTAAATCTATACACACACAAAACAGATAGGTATATAATAAAGCTATTAAATGCTTAATGCATATTATATTATATGCTTTTGGGAATAAATCTGGCCTCGAAGAGTAAACCCATGTATTATATAATACCTAATAAAATTGTGTTTTGTAGACGTATTAGAAAACCCAGCAACCATTGAAAAATAGCATAGGTAATAACCGCGAATAGGTTAAGGTATAGGCGTCCAATCCAACCAATATCGTACAAGTCACGTTAACACGTAAATTGATAGTTTGAAATTTGGAAAAATAATAAATAGCTATGTGAAAAGTATAGTTTATTACGTATAATACAATTCAGAATAGTTAAAGCTATGGTCGCTAGCATTTTGTGGGGAGTTATACTATTGGATTTGAGTAACACGTGTGTATGTGGGGCGAGGATTCGTCGCTAAAAACCTGGGTGGTCACCCATCCGGGAGCCACCGACGCTGGACACTGCTTAACTGCTCCTCACGTTAGCGACCACGACCGACCACCACACCATACCAGGCCCCCTCTCTCTCTCTACAGAGAAATTCACCAAACATGCTCACCCCCATTTTTCTTTTAATAGGTAATGAATTTATTCAAGTTCTTATATTATGCAGAATATTACCCTCTATTAGTTAAAAACAATTTCCAAATTTTGTTGATTCTACAGAACAGGATCATTATTTCCGTAGACTGTACTTTTGTGTACCTACAAAATTACATTGACCTCTTAATATAAATTATCTTATATCTATTAAAATATTTAATTATTATTAACGGTAATATGTTAACGAAAATTTGAACAATGTCTTGACACTTCCTAATAATAATAGGTAGGTAGATATTATCATCATTGACCACTCCGATGAATGTACTGGTTTTACTATAATTATTAATTTGTGTTTCAAACATATTTTGTTTTATGCGCCAGATTTTACCTAAAGGACCAATAAATAATCTACAAACCTAAACTTTTTAGGGTGTTTTCTGACAGATGATCGTATATAGTTTGTACTTCAAAGGGTCAAAAGTAAAAAAACTTTGACCTTTTTAATGACGAGGTACTCTCGAAATCTAGTATAGATAGGTACAGCAGAATAACTCCCCAGTTTTTTATTGTTTCAGTTATTATTTTCTATTAGCTACAACGCTTAGTCGCTAACCGTACAATACAGTCTACAATACAGATAAGACTATAATATCTTCCTACCTACTCCATTGTTTCGTATATTTATTATTTATGATAGTTATATATCATGGACCATGGCAACACTACTACTAAACTTTAAGTGGTTTGACATTGATCATAACATAATGGTTGTGCCTACAAGTGCCAAGCTCTACATAATATGTTCTGTGTCTCAGATACGGGATTTTGGCAGGATGTAAGAACATTAATACCTTTTATATTATTACTAATATAAATTATTTTAAAAAAAAATAGTAACCCATAATAAATGTAAGTAAAAATACAATAATAATTATAGTACCTGTGTAGAATATCTAAATAATAAATATATATTCCATAAATAATCACTATATTATATATGGAACCTATATATTACATATTATTATAACTGAATGCATACACGGAAATGTTAAAAAATAAAAAGGGTGCATAATGGGTACTGTGCAAATTAATGAAATTAATCTCATTGTTTGTAACGTATACATAGTAATAGTGCATAATATTATACCGTATTATTGTACATAATATATATTATGTTTAATCCTCGAGCTCCACCATAATAGCCGGTATATTACCTCGAAAAGATTTATGAATATTTTGATTTCAGGCATTAATATCCATCCTAAAAGAAACTAAAAAAAAAAAATTCGTTTATTGGCAAATACCCATAATAATATAATCACGACAACATTAACGAACAGCTTTCGAGTAGTGTGCAATGTAGTGAACACTGTGCATAGATATTAAACGAAAATAAACAAGTACATCAAAGACTTAACGACTATACCTATATATATATTATTATTATGTACCTATTTCGATTTATAAATTTGAATGTGCCTGTTGTAAATCGAATTGTTTTTATTTTGTATATCAAACAATTTGTCGTAAGGGTCACGCGTGCGTTGCATTACAAAATATTGTTTTAAATAATTCGTAAACATAATAAAGCCTCGTGGTTGGCATTAGGTCGCGTATCGTCATCGACGCGTACGAATTGCAATAATATTATGTAAATTGAAAGGCACTCGTGAACCAGGCCGGCACGACGTTATCCAGAATATCCCAAGGTTGAAATTCTTATAATATATACCACCGTAACCGACATCATCCGGTATAATATTATCTACCAGCCGCAGTATACGCCGTTTATTTCCGCGGGTAGCCACGACCACTGCAGTATTATTCATTTCCGCGTTATATAATATGCAAATAATAATATGTACGTTAATAAAAACGTAAAAAAAAACCCATAAAATAAGATTGCATATTTTTGTGACAATTATAATAATATCTCCCCGACGACTATACTGCCCAGCGCATAAAAGCAGCAGGGTATCCTCACCATCAGGCCATTTGTTTTAGTGCGAAACGACCATACTGTTTCGAGGCAAATCTTTATTCGAAAACTCCTGTTGTATGCCATTGCGTTACAATGTTACGTATGTACACAAATTACAAACAAATATTGAACTAAAACTTTATTTCGATCAAAAACTCTTAAATTAGATATCGAATCCCAGGGAACAATAATTGTTTACATATATATATACAGAGTGATTCGGCAAGTACTAAGCATGCTCACCCCCCTCCCCTTATCTTCAATAATGAAGTTACTTAACATTTTATTTTTTAAATTATTAATTATACTTTAAGCCATATTTTGAAATTCTTGAATTTTTCTGTATTACTTAAGAAGTGTCCTGTGGAGATACAAATTTCTGTTCTTAAAATATTAGAACACCCCTATTCAACTGTAAATTATACAATGGACAATGTTTCTGGAATTGTTGACGTATCAGAATCAAAATTAATAACTAAGAATTTACGGTGTTACATTTTTCAAATAATGTTGTACCATAATATTACAAGAAAAATTGAAAACATAAAAATATTGTAAAAATAAATTTTAAAAAATCTTAACGATAGTGACTGCCATGTTTGGAGTTTTAATTATATCGTAGTAATGCCTAAAGTATTTTAATACCGCTCAAAGAATGACATTATAAAAAAAAATATGTGCTTTAGGACATAAAAGACAATATTAAAATAAAAACCCTTCCATCTCTGTATCATAATAACTACAAAAATGTTTATCGTTTTATATTTATTTTTAACGTATTTTTGTTTTTTTATCATCTCCCTCTTAACATTTAATCTTTGAGACATCTTGTAGATTTTTATTTTCTTTCATTTTCGCCCTTTAGCCCCCACCACAATCATGACTGTTTCATTGAGACTGTCTGTTACGCAAAGTAAAAAAAAACGTTGAACGTTTACTCAGACGCATTTATAGTCTTTAACGATTTTTTGGATATCTGCAAAAAAAAGAGAAAACTCAATCATTCTGAAATTTTAAATAAACTTTTAACATGTTCACTGTAAAAATGACATATAAACAGTCAAACAGAATGAAAAAATCTTTATTCGAGAAAAATATTAAATTTGAGTATAAAAGAAAATCAGTTGCATTAAGAAAAATATAAATCATAAAGTTGTTTGACTTTTATTGGTAAACACCAATCGTAATTATTGATTTCATTCACTATTATTTAACATAACAAATTTGGTTCTTCACTTTTAACTCACAACTATAATAAAATCCATTAGACACACTTCAAACAGATTTTACGGGAGTACCAATACAAAAATAATTTTCATTCGTTTGAAAGTCATCACATTAATTTATTCAAGCTCAAATTGTTGAAGGAAAATTGTTTTGTTTTGGAATTTACTATTCGGAACATTATCTTTATATTTTATCATCAATAAATATTATTTATTTTACTACTCACTCAATTCAGTTTGAACACTATAAATTTACATATTGTGTATGTATCTTCGATTAAATATCTATTGAAAATAATGATCTTAATGCCTATGACGCTAGCGGCGATACTATGATCTGGATCTGGTGCAACACAGGATCTTCACAGCTGACTAGTTCCAATCTTTTCTGTTACTAACTAATAATTATCATCGCTATTTTATTAATTATAACTAAATAGTTTCTATGCCGAAAAAATCTATAATACGCACTAGGTAACTAATAAGATATAATAACATTTATCTAGTTTTAATCATTGTATGAGTCTCGGAGCTATATAATATGATAACGAACAACAAAATATTGGATTACAATATATAGGGGAAATAATTCGTTGTTTTTATTAGTTACATATTATATTCTCTAAATCAGTGAAATCGGTAACTACTGATAAATATACTGGCTGACTTTTTTTGTTTTTGTTTGGAGTAGATAATTTTTACATTATTTGATTTGCCTTTAATACTGAAATTTGTAAACAATTGTTATAAATTATTTTCAACCGTTGTTGTTAACTCAGCGCGAAAATAACAGATCATTAAAAGGTCGATTGTGACACAGAATAATTATTCTGTGATTGTGATTTTTGCCCTGATAATATTTATCAAGTAAATAACGTAATTTAGTGAACACATTTTGTAAACGCTGATTCATGCAGAAGAATACGCTAAAATTATAAGAATAGCGAAGTATGAATACAATATGAGTGTTAAATAAACATAGCTAACTATTTAAAAATAAATCATTTTATAATAACATAACTATTTTTCTGTATCGTCCGAATTATGTTAAAAATATAAAAACAATTAGTATTTAGATAATACACAGAGTGATTCAACAGTCATGTCCCACCCCTTTCTCTAATGCAAATTATTTAACGGAATATATTTTTTTTAAATGTCGGAGTATTAATTTGTGAGTTATATTTTAACTTGTGTACTAACTACTAACGATAAAAGGCCACCATGATGATGGTCGATGGGTTTGGAAGATATGGGGCTATGATGATTTGAAAATGTTAGTTATTAATATTAATCCATCAACATTTAACATTTTTTTTAATTGGTCCAAGCATCATAAATACTAGATTTAATATTATAAGTAATTTATATTTTAAGACTGTTATCCTAAATATATACATTTTAATAATTGAGAAACTACCCGTTTGAATTTTTGACTAGTTAAATTAAAATTTTCAGAAATATAATCCACTTAATAATTTACAGTAGAAAAGGAAGTAGTTCCCATTTGAAAAATAGATGTTCGTATCACCAAGTAGGTTTATACTTAATTTGAAAATTGAAAATTCCAAAAACAGGATTTGAATGAAATTCATAATTAAAGGAAAAATCGGAAATGAGAGCATGCTCTTGGTGAACCATTCCAGTGACGTATTTATGGGAGGGAGATCAATCCCCCCCCCCCCCACAGACTGTATATAATATGCAAAAGTTTTTGAAGTTCTAACTTGAGGCCTCTAATTTTAAAGGCAAATGAATAAAATTATACCCTCCTCCCCTATGGCAAAAAACCTAAATACGCCACTTTACACTTTGTATATTATAAATAATTAAAAAAACTAGATTCTATTCTCACGTCCGATTGTCCGAACAACCTAAAAATGTACTTCTAATATTTACTCGCATTACTTTAGCCCCCCTCCCCACCTCTTTCCACACATGGACTTGTGAAACACGAATTTGCGTGCTTTTAAGTAAGCTGCACACACGATTACATACATGTGTTGCGATAAAGGCAACGATAAAATTGATAGTAAATAAACAATTTATCCGCGTGTGTAGTTGTGCTGTTAAGCCGCACCGCTCCCCTATAATGATGGCTGGTAGGTATAATACTGTTGCACAACACTGACGTGAATAGTATTACACTCCGATACGCTTTGAGCGAGGTTCCCTTGTATCAAAAACCAATTCCGATGAATGAGTATTATTGTCGGAAAAAAAGTCCGCGGGGAAATGTCCCTGCAGATGTATGGCAACGTGGATTTCATTCTTTACGATTCCGTTTGCTGCAGTCGTGAATGCGTCGATAAACAACAATACTTATTTAAGTTAAATTTCTCCCGCAGCAAGATCACGAGAGTGGTAAAAAATACGTAGCGGCACGATTTATAAATCAACGATAAGGGAAAAAAACACACAACAGTTTATCATCATTATTATTGTTATTATTATTAATAATATTATATTATATATATATATTTTTTTTTCCATATACATTTTGTTGATCATTTAGTTACAATTACCGAGAGGGACACAAACGCTGAACTCGACGAAATATAGAAAATAAAATAAAATGAAAACAAAAACGAACCGACTCGTTAAAAGCATTTACACGCCCTATTCGACGTCGGCAAATAATTGTATGTGAAAAAACAACAGCAACGACAAATGAAAAAGCGTGTAGAGCGTAATGTCAAATGATTTGTCACCATCTGCAGCCAGCGCGTACTATATATTATATTATTGCGGTGTTGCGCGAATATTTTTATAGGATTTTCGATACATTACAACGCTGCGCAGATGAAATGATTTCGTCGAGAGGGTATAATATTATTATATTTATTATATTGTTATCATAACAATAAATCGGCATCTTAAGTCGGCCGCCGCTGTTGGTTAACGTCATTTATTTCCGAGGGACGGGGCGTCGGCGTTATAGGGGGCGAAACCTCTTTTCTGTGCTTCGGAATACGTGCAAATTCGACTGCAGAGGCCCTCCCTTAATACTCTGCAGGGTCCGGGTCGGCTGTCAGTATTCAAAACAAGATTAATGAGCTGAACACTCAAAACTACGCCGCAAAAACGTATGTACGAATGTAATGACGTACGTATATATAAGCTACAGTTGGTGCACTCTCGATCTCTCTTCGCGACTACCCCGTAATTGCAGCAAACACTTGTGGATTTCAGTGACAATGGCCCGATCGACTGTGAAAGTATATCGACGAATCATTCAAATGTATATTATATATATACATAGTATACGTGTATAACACCGTGAATGTCCCCACACTTATATTTATATGCACTTCGACGCTTCGTGATAAATGGGTTTTTAATGGATTCGTAAAGCCATGACGAGAACGTACACGATATTTGTTATATTAAAGCAGACTGTGTTTTTTGTTTTGATTGATTCGGTCCGGGTCAATATAAATGCGTTTATGTCGTATTCATGAAAAAAAAATAATAATAATAATATTCACGTCAAAACTGCACTCCGAGAAAGCGAGGGGCCATTCGCAGCTACATTTAAACTATTTCGTCCAGTGTTTAAGATTCTGAGCTCACTTTTTACAGTTGAAAAATGCTTTTAATATTGAAGGAGGATTCTAAAATAAAATTACATCTAATTGGTACCTACTTTTGAGGGGCGAAAGTAAAAAATTCACAGTACTTTTCAAAGTAATCTGGATAAACTAAAGATAAATACAAAAAATAGGAATATTTAAGCAAATTCAGTTTACGGCGAAATCGATTTTGTTTTTTTGTTGTAATTCTAAACTTATAATCGTGACGATTTACATATTACTGACAGCTGACTTGTCATTTATCTGGCACTAAACGAATTCGCTTGAGTTAAAAGAACACAGAAACGTTGAGTAAGAGTATATTCTATATTGTAACAATTTTTTATTTTTTTAATATAAATACTCAAAGTTAAACTGTCCAAAAATTGCTTTTAATTGCAATTCATTTTTTTTTTTTGACAATTTTTCTTCTAATTGTAGCTACTTATAAATATTAAGTATTTTTTTTCATCAAAAATTGAATATTACCATATCATATCTATTTGGTTTTAGAAATAAATATTTTCCTGTAAGGCTGTACACATTATTCGCTTAGGTATTTATAATCCTCTATTCATACAATTTTACTGTCATATCATGCTAGAATAATATATAATATATATATTAACAATAGAAATTTAAACGGGGTTAAACCCTTGTCAGTAACTGGTCTCCGCCATCATTAGATAAACCTAAGAACTGAATTATAATTTAATTTAATTCACAGTAGGTAGTATAGGTAGAGAAACTTAAAACTTTGAAGTGAACTGGGTTACAATCTTCAATTAGCTTTGAAACTAAATGTATCTATACAGTACACCAAAATAAAACATTATCAAACTATTGTCTGAATTAAAAATGTTAGGTATATTGAAACGTTACACCAAAGTAAAATACTAAAATCCTTATTACTTTGTGAACGGAGGTAGTTTTACAGTGTTCAATTTTTAATTACGTTGAAATACGCAAAATAGAATATACTTATAATAAAATAATACCTATATCTATTATATATTATAATTCCCTAAGTTTCACATCTATAGATCAAAGAATATATTCAAATGATATATTTGAGAAGATTTTTTTAGAATTTTTTACTTCTTAATGTTTACACATTTAGAGACTGCAGACAAACAGAAAAAGGTTTATAGCCTATCGGGTTTATTGGAAATTTAATCTTATTGATAAATTTTTTTTGAGATATTCTCACTCATTTCCTCAAAGTTCAGAAAGAATACTAACAAATATAAAGAAATTACATTTATTTTTCGTATATTGAAAATATGAAATAAATATTGTCATTTTTTTAAAAGATATTGAAATTATTTTATTAATAAATACTGGTGTTTTATGGACGTTTCACATTTTAATTACAGTGAAATATTTTGTTCACGAAAATGTTATTTTTAAATTGAATTTATTATATTATGTACATTGTACCTATATATTTTATTTTAACTATATTTCTGTAGGTATTCGGTTTTTTATTGAAAAGTGTCTTTAATTATAAAAAAACCCTTAACATTTTGTTCAAATAAAATATATAAATATAAAACCATTCAGCAACTATTCTGCAGGAATTCGGTTTTTGATCGAGAAGTCTCCTCAATGATAAAAAACCTTAAATAGTTGTATATCGTTGTTGTTTGAATAATTTAATATTCAGTATACATACCATTATACCGGGTGATTTTTTTATCATTGAACACTCATTATTTCAAAAGATGTAAACTTTTTTGAAAATATTTTTTTACATAGTTTCAAGTCGCTTGTAAAACAATGTATTTCTTAAAAATTATATTTTTAAATATTTTTATCCTTATAA
>NC_042494.1:76588943-76593101 GCF_005508785.2 Acyrthosiphon pisum | reverse complement strand
CTCTGTCGAAATATTTGTCCACTTCACCGCTCATCTAAACTTTGAATATTTATAACTCATAAACTACTCACCCTAAATTCGATTTTCATGTATCAAAATACTAAAAAATATATTCTGCTTTGGAATATAAAATTAAATCCCAATGTTGTCATTCAAAAAAGTGAAAAACTTAAAAAATTATAAGGATAAAAAATATTTAAAAATATAATTTTTTAAGAAAAACATTGTTTAATAAGCGACTTGAAACTATGTAAAAAAATATTTTCAAAAAAGTTTACACTTTTTGAAATAATGAGTGTTCAATGATAAAAAAAATCACCCGGTATAATATTATATTATAGTACATTTTTAAATTATTTCTAAAATCAGTAATACCCATATAACTTTTGTTTTTCACTGTTCTATAAGGCATCTTTATTTAAACGACCAGAGGTTTATAAATACAATACATAATGGGCCGTGATAATCAATAAATAATATACATATATATTATTATATCTTTCAAAATCTGGCGTCCATACTATCATAAAAATCGAAAACTATCGTTTTTTTTTTTTTTAGTTATATTAAAAATGTCTTAGTGCTTGAAAGGGCGTGTGACGTAGACTGTTGCAATTTCCTGTTCACACATTCTAAAGATACCATGTCGTCAGCACCATATTCCTTTACGTCAGTTATTAAATTTCAGTACCCTGTCGACTTCAGTTCAATCGTTATAATATATCTCCAAATTTTCAAATGATAAAAACAAAATAGTTTCTAATTCTGATTTTTAGAATTTTTAAGTACCTATACCTACCTAGGTACCTAAAGACATTATTTTAAAATACTTAGATATTTTATACAATTAATGAAAGAGTTTGTTGAGGCGATACAAAGTTCTTTTTTCCAAATTAATACTGCGTTTTTTCACTGTCAATAGTTAAGCAGGTGATTTTATGATGAATAGTGAATGCATCTTAATTGAAATTCGAACGAGTTGTTTCCTAGTTTTTAAACTTAACTTACCAAGGATAATAGTACTATAATAACACTAAGGATTAAATATCCATATATTTTAATCCTTACTCCTTAGTAGTAAGGTATTATAATGATGTAATGGTTTGAAAATTATTTTAATTAGCCCATCCACGTTTGATAATGTGTAAAAATTGTCCAAGTACAACAAGTACCAGAATAAATATCTATTATACCTTTTTTATTATACATAAAGCCATTATTACTAATTATTTATTGTTATTATTCTTTATTATTCTGTGTAAGGTTAATGAACTCTGTTACACAACTTGTTAAAAACTCGATTTAGATGCAATTATGTAAAAACAATTACAAAAAAATCATCTGCAGAACAACTTACTGTAAAAATGTTGACATATATTTAACAAAAAAAGTTTGTTGGACACTTAACTATATATGATAAAAAAAAAAAAATCGAATTATTTGACAGTATAGTCTTCATGTGGTAAATCGCTCTATATAATATTATACAGACGACTCTCGATAACTCAAACCTTTTTTCGATATCTTGGATATAAAACTCTCCTTCAAACGCTCTAACACTGAATTGGTATTTCACACCTTGAAATGTTTAATAACACGAATTTTTTTCCCCTTGAACTTGAGTTACTGAGAGACGACTATATATTGCAATTTACTCATTATAGTTTTTTATAAATAAATAAATATTATTTGTATGTAATTTAAAAAAAATCTAAACTAATTTAATGAATGTAATAACTAATATGTTTCATTAAAATAATATAATATGGTTAGTTTTTATGGAAATAAAAACATGATTGCATTTGTAGGTACATTTATTTTTTATTTCATAAATGATTTATATTTTTAAAACCGTTAAGTTTAGTGATTCTAAGCTACGCAACTACTGAATTAAACGGGATAAGATAATCATTCCATAATGGAATGGTGAAACAAAGGAAAACGACGACTTTGAGTTTAAATTCTCTACCATTTTAGAGAACCATTCACACAGCTTGTCGCTAGTGTTGAAAATGAATACTTGTATACTTAATAAAGACTATAAAATATATATCGTTTTAATACACTTAAAATGCAATATAAAACTAAAACAAATTGCTACAGAACTGATTTAAACTATTTTTTTGCCACAGTGTTTTATTAATTATAATAATAAAAAAAAAAAAAACCAATAACTCTTTGAAATTATCTAACAGCGAGTTAATTAATTTAGATTTTTTGAATAAACTTATTTTGAGTAAAAGAAAGTTTTTAAATTAGTACCAAAAATAAAATAGAACAATAAACTTTCTTAATATTTACCTATATCAAATTTGTTTTTTAATATTTACTCACTAAAACTATTTTTCTTCGCGCATTCATTTTTTCTTTTAGAATACCTACTCGGAAAAATGTTAAATTAGTGATTACTAATCCCTCAAGATACATGTAATAAATATTTAATATTTTTTGAAGTTTAATAATTTATTATGTCCCAATAAAGTCTTTATTATTGGAGAAAAAAAATTGTATTTCATATTTTATTTTCAATGTTGAGCAGGTTGAACAGATGCACAAAAAACATAATTATTGTGAATTGTAAATTAAAAATTTTTAATATTTTCCAATACTAAAATATCCTAAAACTTGTATAAAATACAAAATATAATATAATTATATAGAAGTTTAATCATTTACTCCAAATAACAAAATAATTATTTCATCAATGATTATAATATAATATTATTAATCACAATAAATAATTGTTTTTGTAGTTTTTTATCGAAAGTTTTGTACGCTCAAACAATATTTTAAAATTGTTTAATCAAATTCTATGCGTGAAAACATTTTTAAGAGTAAAATAAATTAATAGTCAGTTACAATTCTGACTGATTTTATTTTTTGTTTCCTGTTGAAAAATATATAAAAATAAAAAAATATTATCAATACCAAAAACTTAAAACTCTTACGCGTAAAATAATTTATTAAATCTCACTCTTTTTTTTATCTCATTGGAATATTTTTTTTTTTACATTTCATCTAAATGCCAAAACATAAATGATGCTGCGAAATATTAGGTTAGAGTAGATACACGCACTACACATACTATGTCAATCATAATATTTCATTTCTGAATAACTGCCTAATTTTTTTTAATCAGAATTTATCGTACATAATTTAGACATATAGTAAATTTATAATTTAAATCAGACCAATAAACAAATAGCTTATTGGTATAAAGATTAAATAGAAAATGCATTGTGCATAATATATTGAGAACGAATAGTAATCTAATATAAATCATCAAATATTTATTTTATTTATTTAAT
Organism: Acyrthosiphon pisum; assembly: GCF_005508785.2. Lineage (NCBI taxonomy): Eukaryota > Metazoa > Arthropoda > Insecta > Hemiptera > Aphididae > Acyrthosiphon > Acyrthosiphon pisum. Next base: position 76,589,793 of record NC_042494.1, on the reverse strand, counting down.
TATATTTATAATTTTAAATATAATGAATACATTTTATATTATTTTATAAGACATTGATCTCTGCAGGGCCCCCCGGCACCTCGAACTAGCGGCGGATAGGCTTATATTTTTTTACCGGGAAGTAATTTGGATAAGAGCCCCCCAAAAATAAGACGTGAGTGACATTTTATTTTTATATAACAATACAATACAAAACTATATAATAAGTAGGTAATATAGTTACTCTTAGTACAGATTTGCTTATTTTTTATTTTATATCTACATTTTTTTAAGTTAATACATTAATAATTTTTTTAAAGACTCACTATTTAATGCAACCTTATCAATTACACTATTCATACTAATAGAAGTTAAAATATTTTTTTCTACACTCATGAGCATAAAACTTTCTAAATGATCTTGAGTAATTGAGTTTCTCAAGTAATTTTTAATATATTTTAATTTAGTAAAACTCCGTTCACAACCCACTTGTGTGACTGAAAATGTTAAAAGTAATTTATAACATAAATACAGAACCGGATAAGCATTAGTGTATAAATTATATTTAACTAAGACACTAAAACAACAAACAACACAACACTTTACAGGTTTGCTATTATCTGCTTGATGAGTGCATGTTTCTTCTGACATATTTTCTGCAATAATAACAAAAAATAAATTAATATTGTATATCACTGAAAACATATTTTGTAGCAGCTAAAAATATTGTATGTAGTTACAAATTGTGTTATAATATTAATTAATCATTGTTTAAAGACAATATTTTGGAATAAAGAATACATACCAGGACTATTATCTGATTCATCTGCACTTTCTTCAAAACTTTTTTTTTTTAGAATTATATACATTA
>NC_042494.1:76587669-76588408 GCF_005508785.2 Acyrthosiphon pisum | reverse complement strand
AACGGAAGCTGCTCCATAAGATATATTAGTTTGAAATGGTACAGTTTTTGTAAAATTATTTTTCAATGCATCTTCTGGCAAACAGACTTTAGTATAAAAATTATTTGGGTCAAGACAATTAAAATCTGCAAACAATTCCCTTATGTTTTTCAAATCGTGACTCAATACTTTGGATAACCGAGTCAAATATTACATTGCATACATTAACTTCAAATAAATGCAATGGATTCATAATTATATTATCTGTAGATCCGTACGCAAATTGTTTAATCTTTTTTCTTTGTCGGCTTGGTGCTAAACTATCACTACCTAATTTGAATACTTGTTGTTTCTATTTTGTCTTGTGCATCGATAGAACCAAACCAAAATAATATACATAAATTATCATTTTTTTATAAATGTACTAAAAATTAACGAGGCATTATTAAATGTTAATAGAAAATTAGTTGTACCTATATTATAATATTTGTATTATTCATGGTAATATATTATATATATATATATATGATTGATTTGGTTTATGAGTACCTATTAATGTAATAAAAAAATCAATATTTTGTTTTATTAACAATATGAAACTTAATTTTAATTATTAATAAACTTACTTTGGAATTTATTATCTGAAAAAAAATTGTTTTTTTTTTATTTTTGTCATTTGCACATTGTAGTAATGCCTCTCTATTTTTTTTACTTCGTTTCAATGCTCCTGACTTATATTTTCGTTTTTTGTCAGCGGTAT
>NC_042494.1:76569029-76587619 GCF_005508785.2 Acyrthosiphon pisum | reverse complement strand
TTGTATGTCTGTATTCTACTGATACTATAAATACGGGTTTCTATAACTCTAATCTAAAAATAAATTTCAATGTTCCCAATGATACGGCCGATACGGGAACAAAAATTAATATTGTTTATAGCCAAATGATTATGGTATTTTTCTTGTAGTGGTTAAAAATATTAAATTAGTCAATTTGAATCTTTATTAAAATTATTTTCAATCTTCATTACACAAGGTTCAGTTGGGCCCGGGGGGCCCCCATACATTAACACAAGATAGGGCCTACCGGGAAAATCCCGAATTCCCGGTGGACCTATCCGCCACTGGCCGCCTCGAAGTTGTGGAAACAGAGCCATCTGATCAAACCCAATGGCCAAATCGTTTTACGTCGAAATCACTGCTAACACACCACCATCACCCGAGCAACCTATACACATCATCATCAAAGTCCTCCACAAACTAAAATCAATCATTAACCCTCTTATAATTTGTAATTGCATTCACATCCTTATTAAACAAAATGCCCACTATCCACCTCTCCCATTCCATAACACACACACACACACACACACACACACACACACACACACACACACACACACACACACACACACATCATACGTTCATACCTTCCGTACATCCATATCAAGTATTTACATATTTAATTTCATAGTATACCTAAGTATAGTAGTTAAGTTTTATTGTTACGTTTAAGATGTTCAATTCATTGTCGAAATATTATAACTTTTGGTCGGAAGCTAATAAAAAAAAAAGACATAGATCTCAAATAATTAATAAAATAAACGAATACACTTAGATCGTCTAAGATGATAAACACGGAAAAGCAATATAAAAAAAAAACGAAAATAATACAGTTAAATCATTTAAAATTAAATTGAAAAACCATAAAACAAAATCTATTATTGAGCAGTTCAAAGAAGAGTGGTGAAACTGTAAATTCGTATAGTACTACTTGATGCTCGATATAGTTATATAGATATATCCTTATAACTTATGTTTTAAAACGTTAAAGTTTAAGTTTAAATACTTTATGTACTTAAGTGGTATTTTAATTTATATTTCATCGAGTCATCTCTGAAATGAAGATAAAAAATCATCAGTATAATACCTTATAGTCCCGAAGTTGTTGGTACATTCTTTGTATTCGGTCCGTTGTAACTTTTTATAATTATCACTAATTATTATTGTATAGGTACAAGGTACATTGTTAATAGTTTTATCACAATGATATAATAATAAAAACACCAATTGTAACAATTGTGTTTACTGTTTATAGTTATTGTTGTGTTATCAAATCGTTTTTGTTTGTCGATATCGGACGACTTGTCAAATTTTGTATATTATATTGCCTTAAATCAATCTCATACTAATTTTTATATTATAATCGAATTATTTATTTTTTAGTTACTTCAGTTTCACGGATTAGAATTTTTCTTCATTAGTTGTATAGTAAAAAAAACCATATTATTATCATTGATTATAGATACTATATTATAAATACTAGTATTTATAATCAATATGTTATTATCTATAAAACAATAAGAAGTTTTCTTCATTTGTCCCGTCTCAAGTCTATTTTATTTGAAATTACTATTTTCTGTACCCTTATAATACTTATAAAAAAAATATTAATACTATTTGTACAACTTTGATTTTATTTTACAGAGATTTTGTAATTTGCGAGGCTGGAGCGGTGACTCGGAAAAAGTAGAGAAAACCCGATCATGTCTGCTCAAGGTTTGGGATGGCTTACAGTCTGGTGCTGACAAAGATCAGGATGGTCAGGTTAGAAAAATACTTCATACAATTTCTAGCTAAAATCACAATAAAATCAAAGATATTTATACAATATTGTTACAGTAGATACTGAGCACGTTTTTTATTTAATAATAAATAACTACGAAAAATAAAGTATGTAGCCGATAATATAAAAAACATATAATAACAAATTGTTAAAAGAATTTTCTATTAAAACAAAGCACACAAAAAATGTAAAAAGTAATTAAAATAATCTCATAATAATATGATTGACCAAAAAACCATCGTCACTAGATTTCATTGACTACTTTTATCTTTTACTACATAATACGCAGATAATATATTATAAAATCAGTTAATACTTTTGAGTAATACATAAATATAATTTTACCTTGATTATAACATTAAAGGCGATAATTGGTAATTACATATATTATAGATATATTTAAATTTAAAATTATTAAACCATTTAAGTTCGATTTTAACTAGTTAATAAACTAAAATATTTATGAATTATACGCAATGATTTCATGATATTTTACTTAAATCTATCAGTTTTACACTTTTACTATAATGAATGTTTTTTAATACCTACCTAATTAGTCAAACTATAATGTACAAAAGATTAAAAATAACTTAAATTGAATTATTGAATAACTAAATATTAACTTAAAGAAAATTAATTTAATCATTTTAACCATATTATTTAATACCTACTCTATATAAAATGAATTTTTTTTCAAACATCATATTAAAATGTACACGTCTTATTGTTTACACTTCATGCGTACGAATGAATAAGCAGTTAATCGATAAAACATATATTTTATATTGTTTTGAAACTTGTCCTTAACTTATTAGTTGAGTGTTTTTTATTTGTAATTTTTTATGAATTTGACATTAATTTTTGTTGATAAAAACAATAATATAATGATACAAATGTTTATCATTAGTTTGAAAAATACAGATACAACAAAGAACAAGTATCGACCGTTAACTTAAATTTCTTTCCCTTAATAAATTTACATTTTTCAATTAAAATTAGTGATAATAGTTATAACTCATAATAATTGACTAATCATTCTGAGCAAACAATGATAACTATACAATATAGTTAATATTTATATACAATAACAATATACACGGTACAATGGCGATTAACCAATCATTCTCCTCACCCCCGTTTTTCTTTACTGATACATTTTTAATTTATGACTTATTGAAAATTAAGTATACTTGTGCACCAAATTTTAGATTCTGAGTGGAACGATGAATGTATTGATTTTACAATGATGTGTGTTTTTATTATTTTTTTGTGTGTCTGTTATCACCTTTTAGGACAGTAAAAATGCTTGGATTTTTTTCAACAGTATCTTTTCTGATAAGAAAGTGAATCTAGTTGGTACTTTAGAGGTCCAAAGTAAAAATTTCTCAGTAGTTTTCAAAAGATAAATTAAGGAAACACGGGCATTTTTACGCAAAATCGATTTAGGTTTTGGTGCAGCTCTTCAACAAATGGCCGTAGATGATGAAATGTTGACTGAATGTTTTTATTAGCATTTGCTATACACCATAACATTTATCAAATATTTTGACTGATTTTGAGCTGTTTACGGACATTTTCAGTTTGAATTTTTTTTAGTTTTTTTTTTCTGTAAATATCAATAAAATTTTATTTTTTGGTTAAAAAATCTTGAAAATTGTATAGGAGGTTCCTAGTATAAGGATTTAAAGTTCTTATAAGCATTTAAAGTTCGAATTTTGACAACATTTATCAAATTTAAAATTAAATAATTATTATTAGTTAAAAATTTATAAAATTTTCAACTTTTATAGCTAAGGATTAAAAATTTAAAACAAGGTTCCACGTAAATATGTTACTTATATATAAATTACTTTATTCACAATAATATCATCAAATATACTTAAAAATATCATAGGCTGACTGACCATTTTTGCTTAGAATCGTTTTTCTTATACAATGATATTATATCATTGAATTAAAATTTAATACCATCCATTACAGTGACCCACTATTGTAACCTACTGTACAGCAGAGTGACACCCACTTGCCCACCTTTTTTGGTTTAAAATGTATATAACTTTTTTTGGAATTTAAAGATTGCCCTGTGTCGACAAAAACTATTTTTGAGTTAGTGTCTCCCCCTCCTATTTCACTGTAAATAGTTAAGCATTTTTTAAAATGTTAATGGATGTAAACCGAAATTTGAACGGGAAGTTTCAGAATTATTAAACTTTATATACTATAAGGACTCCGTGATAATAGGTTTAAAGATATTGTGTCACGACTATTTGAAAGTTCAAAGTTAAAATAATTAATATTAATATTTTAACATTTTCTGTTCGTCAAAATAATAACTAACAATAAGTAAGTATTATTATGTACGTTAGACGTCAAGATTGAGTAGGTAGGTATTATTATATCTGTTTTATATTTGATTTTAACCCATTATAAGGGATTATTATCCTTATTAGGTAGGTACATAAAATGTAATATCTCAGAAACTTCTAAAATACCCAGCATAAAAATCTAAGTATTTGAAATTACGGTCTTTAAAGTTTAAGTACCTATATACTTAAGAATTTCGAAATTTAAAATTTTGAATAATGCGTTACTAAAGAAACTGAGCATGCTTTGTATAGTATTTATTATATTATTTTATATACCATTTTTAACACCCTAATATTATAAAATATTAATAATAATATTCAATAATTTAATTTGGTAAGTAATTATCTAATGAATATGATTGTAAGGGGTAAAATTATGTCAAATCTTAAATCAGTTAATATCGTTTAGATCTTAACTGCTTTAAGTAAGTGAATTTTACCAAAGGCACGTCAACAAAAATAAATCAATTAAAAACGTAGTGCTCCATAAATATCACAATAACCTCGATAATTTGTCTGTACATTTTTGCATCATAATAATATTATGCTCACTACAATAAAATAACAATTTTGAATTCTCAAAAATATGAAATGTGTACTTACAATTTAAAATGCGTACGAATAAAATGGTAATTCGTGTAAGTATGTACCTATTTGATGTATATTTCCCCGATAGCATTTACAAAGTTGTCGATTGAATAATATGACTTTAAATATTTGATCAGTGTGTGCAAATACGAGTAGGTAACTACATCAATTCCAAAATCAGAGAGACCCGAATATCTCATGGGAAGTAAATGGATATCGAGTTATCTTCACAATAAATCGTGTCTTCAGTTTTCCCCAGGTGCTCAATTGCAATAAACGAAAGAACAATCAGCAGTAAAAATACATATACATAAATAAATGCAAAATCACTCCATTTGTTTTCTCGCATTCGTTTCATTGGACATAAACATAGCTTTTATATGCATCCATTTTGTTTTATTTTCTAATTTTTTTTCTCCACATATAGGTGACACAAGATGAATGGTGCGCAATGTGGGACGAATTCTCTAAAAACCCAAATGCACCTCAAGAATGGCAAACACACTATATGAATTTCATGTTCGATCTGGTCGACACTTCAGGTAATAATTTTTAATTGTAGTCACCTGTAGAATCGTCGTTACAAATATTAAATTGATTAGATTTAATATTTTATCGAATCGACGATTTGATTAATTCGTGGCATTTAAATTGTTGTTAAACCTCTTAAACGAACGTCGAACTCTGTACCTATGTCTAAATTGTGTAATTTTACAGGCTAACAACTCGTATTGTCGAAGCTTGCGATTAAAAATCATTAAATATTTGAATAATATTGTAACCAACCACTATTTGCACGTTATCCTAAAGCAGAAGATTTTTTTGTTTTGATTTTATTCGAGTACATTTAAAACCGTTGACAAGTTATTTATTTTTTTTTATTCATACATTTAAAATTAATATAGGGGAGCAATAAAATGAGATCAAACAGTATTACACCGTTAAACATTTGTATTCTCGGTAACCTTATAACACTCTATTATACAGTCTAGAACTGCAATCTAAAACTTTTTTTCATTGCAATTTAACTGTGATTTTAAAATTAAAAGTTTATTCAGTAAAATTACAGTAGAAATATATATGTGGAAATTAAAGAAAGTATGCGATTTAATATTTACCAAAACATGTTTCAATAATTAAGTTCGCAAAAATCAAAACGTATAACATATTTTACAGTGTTTGCATCTCATTAAATATTACACTAATTTAACATACAGAAATATTGATCACCTGGTAACTTTATGACTAGCAAGTTGAAAATTTCTGAATTGATATTCACATAATGGCAGTGTTAAAAATATTTATTTGATCGTTATAAAAATTAGAAATCGTCAGTGAGAAAAATATTATTTAATAGGTGTAGAATAAGTCTTACCGTTGTCTCAAACGTTTCTTTTAGGAGGATCTATGATGTTGCTGTCGTTTTGTATGCCCTCCTCTGAGCTATGAATTATGGCGTTATTTAAACTTGGAACAACAAAAATACAGAAATAATAACAATGTAAAATGTAAATTGAAACATTTGACCTTTGTTTGAGAAAGGAAAGGATTTATAAATATACAACTTTAAGTATAGGGTGACAGCTGATGTTGAGAGAAGAAAAATTGTGTTATACAAACATTAATTTATACATAATATAACTTTCTGTCGAATTCGCGTGAATTTATGCAATTCAGTACAAACACATCCAGTCCGTTTAAATTTTCATTTTGTTAACACAAACAAATAAACTTTAAAATTATTACAATTACTCCCGTACTAAACTAATAGAAAAAATATTTTTATTTTGCTTTTTTCACGACATTTATTATTGTACGGTGTATGTATATCCGGTATATGGCTACTATTGGTTTCCTTAAAACTATTGATAGATTTGTTGTCATTTTCAAGGAAAAATCTCTCATAAAATACAATATTATGGAATAAATATGAATACAAAATAGAATTATGTTTCTGTTATGTGTCACGATAAATAATAAATAATTTTACCAGTGAGTTATAGAGGGAGCTGCTATACGTGATCTTTTTACACTTATTTTTTACTGAACTGACAACTACTATTATATTTCATTACAATTTATTATGAACAACAATATTATATAATAATATACAAATTATATACACTATAATAATATATAGTCTTGACGTAATAAATTATAGTTTGATCTCTATTTTTCATGTTAATAATTGTATATAGTTTTATGTTTTTAAATAGTGAACCTCTTATACCTAATGTCATATTCTGAAACAGAATCTTTTCCTAAAATGGTTTATGTATAAATATTACATATCTAACTATTATAATATAATTTATTATTTATAAATTTTATGAATTTAAAGTTATGAGAGCAAGATATAGTGAATGGAAAATTGACAAGGTATTCCTACTATAACTTACCTCTTCACTAAATGTCTATAGTATACTTTATAAGCTCGTAAATAATAAGCTATTGGTTTTAATACTCAATGTATACCTATAATAAATATACATATACAAATTTTCAGAAAATATTCTTATTCATTGCCATATAAAAATAATACAGTCCCTGTAGAAACTGCTGAATAAAAAATGTATAAATATATAATTAACACAAATTGACCAAGGGTATGATCGTAGAGCAGTGGTGCCCAACCCGCGGCCCGAAGATATTCTATGTGGCCCGTTACGAATTTTCTAAAATAAAAACAATTTTAAAAATGTATGAAAAAATGTTTAGATTATTTATTTTCATATATTATTTTTATTTAAATTTATGAATTCGTTTAAATAATTATTCCAAAAAGTAAAATTATAATGATAATAATAAAACTAAAAACTATACAAAAATGTTTTACTCTTATTTTTAATGTGAAATTTGAGCTTGTACTTCTTTTACTAATAATGAAAAATCTGGTTGAAGTTTAGTGGTTCCAATCCTCAACATTTAATGAATGTGTTCTTCCATAAGTCGCGATCTATGAACCGATTTTGTTTGTTTCATCATAATTTATAGACCATTTTTCATTAAAAATTCGGCAATCATCATTATATTTGCTTTTTTTTCCGTCTAACATTTTCATACGGAAACTTAACAATTAAATATCGATATCACCCGTGTACTTAAAATAACGTACTGATCTAACTAATGGTGTACCTAAGATGTGTACCTCATTTCATAATCTTTTCAATAGACAATAAAAGATAAGAAAACAAGTCCAATATATAAGATTATTTTTGTACTTTTATACTTTGTGGCCCGCTTGAAGATAATTGCTTACCAAAGTGGCCCGCCAAAGGAAAAAGGTTGGGCATCACTGTCGTAGAGTATTACAAATGAACATTACAATGAATATTATGTAGGAAGGTACTTATTAGAGATTTTTGGTTGTATTGAATAAAGTATTAAATTAAAATTATACAAATTAACTGTTAGGTATGCAAAGAATAAGTTAATTCAATTTGTTCAAAGCTATATACTTTAGTTTCTCTCACGATTCTTTCGAAATGAATTTAATTAAAATAATTCGTTATTAATTTTACATTTTTACCAACCAATGAGTATTTAGAAATACTGAATAAATATATATATATCTAATATCTATAATAAGTAGTAATCGAGGTAATAACTGCAGATTTCAGATTTTCCGTTTTTATTTTTTACCAGTGGCATAGCCAGGGGAGGGGCTGAGGGGACCCCCCCCCCTATCTAAGATATCAACTATATAGATAAATGAAATTTGAATAGTAATATATAAGATCACAAGCATTTACTAAATTATTATAGTAAATATTTTAATGTTGTAATTTTAGTTTAATAATTTAACACATTATATTGTATATAAAAAAAATATTGAACATATGAGACCAAAATATTTAATGATAAAATAAAAATTATAATGTAATGTATTGAAATATTTAAATTACAGTACTTCACGCTATCTGCCAACGACTTTTTAATCGAAAATAGAATGTTGAAATTTCCTTTAAATATTTTCACACTTTGACGAATTCATATTATTGAAGTCGACGTATAAAGGGTTAGGTACGCTTCGTCGAGTACTTACCAAACCTCTTTTCCATATCACTGCACTTATATCAACATGAATGAAAAAATCTTTCTTTACCTACATTTATTGTAAACTCAGTTGTTCGGTACTCACGCCATTTTCATTATAATGAATTATTTCATTCATAATGTATAAATTTTTCAATTTGATGTGCTTTATTTGTAAATTTGTGCTTGAGAATTGGTACTTAAATTAATGAAATATGTTCTTAATACATCATATCCATAATTTATTATGAGGGTAATTTTCAGAATACATAACATTATGTAGATTGTAGGTACCAGCCACCTACTACAATTTGTAGGAAAAAAAGAGGATATTTAAATCACGAAAATCATCAATACGTAAATACGTTATAGTCGTGTTTTTGTAAATATAGTACAAGCATGAATCATGCATAGGTTCCTATTAGACAATTTGAAAAAGATTGATTATTTTTATAAAAACGAATACATATTATAGTAATAGTCCAGTATATTATTTTGGTAATTTAAAGACAAAATTTTAATCCCCTTTTACAAACTATAATAAACATAGGTAGTATACATACTGATTTTAATGACACATACTTATTTTATGTCCAATTATACGCCTACCCTTTTTAATTATTTACACATTAAATGACGTACAATACCTACTTCTGGTGTGTAGATACCTACACCAACAACTGTTTCCCCCAAAAACGTTTTGTAATTTAAGATAAGAAGCTTTCATAAAATTATTTGACAAAAGGGTTTTAAATAATGTTGTATTTTTGTTTTACAGGCGACGGTTCCATCGACGAGGCGGAATTTTGCGAAGTTTGCCAAAACAACGGCGTGCCTGCTGCGGAAGCTGCGGACGCGTATAAACGATTCTCAAAGGTTAGCCTACCCCCTTTAACGATTTAATCACTAACTTTGTAGTGAACCTTACGCCGGTCGTAATCGTATACCGGAAAGCCGGATGGGAAATTGATGTGACCGGAAGCTCGCGAATCGCACTATCTGCACTGGCATGTCACAATATTCGGATAATTTTCTATCTGCAGGTTTCTCTGCCGTATCAACTCTTATTTCCACTCTCGAACAAGAACAAAATATTGTATTTGAGCACAGAACATATTAGTCAAATAGGTATATTTAATTACATGGATTAAACTTTAATTGGGCCACGTCGTGTATAACAATAATAACAACAATAATAATATGAAATGAAATTATTACACTCACCTGCGTGTACAAAAACAAACATCAAAATTAAAATATTAAAACTCATTTATAATATTATTATGTTGGTTTTACAGAGTTTGATAATATTATATATTATACCCGAACAAAACTGTTCCATAAAATTAAAGTCGTTATTTACACACCAATAACAATTTAAAATAAATTATAGAGTGGGCACCAACCTACCTACCTAGTACCTATATTCCTAATTAGTATTTTTTTTTCTTTAAAAACCATCAAAAGTAAAATACACGCATCTTCAGCAACGTTGTTTTACATTTTATATCATACCTAGGTACCTGCATTTGTATATACGTTTAAATTATCATTAATCACAAAATATGTCGAATGTCGTAACGGTTTAATAATCGCACATTGAACAAGAAACTATTACAACCCGTGTGAAGGTATGAAAATATTTAAGTATGGTTTAAACTTTAAGTTTATTAAACTCAATACGAAATCTGTGTCGTACCCATATTTATTTAGGTCTCGTCTTTTCCATTTTGCATCACTCATAATATAATGATGACCAATATTCAGAAAATTGCACGTCATATTTTTACCACGACATCAAAGGCCTAAAAAAATATTTTTAATTAATATCGTCATACAATGCAATCGGGTAACCAATATGTAACCACTATTCTCAGAGAAACTATAAAGTTTAATGTTAATTAAAGTAATAGCCACTTCTATCTATACCTTCTGGTTTTTACCACTTATAAGTTTTAATTTTAACCCTAAAGGGTATTAAAACTTTGTTGAAGTAAATACATTTATTATATTAGAATTATTTTATATTAGAATTATTTTTCTTCTATCAAACTTATCTAAATAGATAAGTATTAAGACATAATACTTTACATATTTTGATTTTGTGAATTATTATGGTATATAATATAATATGTATATTGTATATGTATACAAAGTGTCAAAGTGATCTATTTAAGTATATACGATTATTATTTTGAAAAAATTCTTTTTACATAATTTGATGTCATTGCAAAACAATATTTTTTACAAATTTTATAGTTACCATATTGTTAGTTTTTTTATTACCTATTACGAATGACAACATGTTTTAAAATTCATATTCCGAATAAACTTTAAATACTTATAAGTAATAAGTTATTACTAATCTATTACTTGTTCAAAATTTGATTTCTATAAATCAAAGTAATCCAGAAATCATTATTCTTTGAAATATAAAATTAATAATGTGAATTTGTTAAAAAAATAAAAATTAAAAAAATCATGATAACTATAAAAAATTACAAAACATAATAATATTATAATCTTTTTTCAATGGCATACGATTACCTATATCATGTAAAAATAATATTTTCAAAAAACTTAAAACTTTTTAAAGTAATGACTAATGAGTCTAGACACTTTAATGGGTTACCTTTGTATATATATATATATATATAAAATATCTAACCTAAAATAGTTTGTAGTTATTTTAATTATATCAAATGTAAGACAAAATACTGCGACATTGTCCCTACTACACAAAATAATATGCGTTTATTTAAAACAATTTTAACTGCGCATGAATACGACTAAATGCGCTTTAAAATAATATGCCAGCTAATAGGTTTTTATTTCACATTTTAGCACTCATATTCATTATTTTTTTACAGCCTCCAAACTCCTACCTCCTGTAAATACACAAGTATATTTGTTCAAAGTTCGTTTCACGGCAAACAAAATAACACTTGTGATTGTAATTAAAGCCCTGTAAGGCTGTAACTAATTAAGTGTGTTTTATTTTATTCTGTACACAGGGCGGAACCATACAAGTTTCTCATGACGAATTCGCTAAATACTGGGTGGAATTTTTCGCATCCGAAGATCAAGCGGCTTTGGGCAACTTCATTTTTGGCAAGACATCGTTCAACTAAATTACAAAAAATTCGTAACGCACGTCGTCTTTTTTGTTTTTATTTTTTTCTTTATATACTTATACTCAAAACTGTGGTAAAAAAAATCACATACATAAAGGATATTCAAAACGATAAATTTTCATTAGATATTAATATAATATCATATTCTATTTAAATAAGTAGATTTACAAGCGTAGTAATTACATTTTATCTAGTATTTAAATACCTATACTATCTTAGTCAATTCTTCGTACGTACTTCGTTTAACTATTGTGATAAGATTAAAATATGATGTTCAATATATTATTATTTATAATATTATAATTGATAATTTTCGATAATTCATATTACAAATAATATTAAACGACAATTATTATTATTGGTCTAGATTAAAAGAATATTTGCATTCTGTTCGTGACTTATTCACATAAAAATAAAATCATGTAATATCATGCGTATTCATATTTAATATTAATAATTAAAATAATAATAACTAGCATATCGTATGATGAACACATTTTTTTAAACTTTTAAGCTTGTACACATTTATAAACATGTTTTTATAACACGCAATTGGGGATTAATTATTACGTCAATAGTGAAAATTAAAAAAAAAAAAATGAGTACCACAAACTTCAGAAAAGTTGACTATTTTAAGGCGGTAAAGAAACAATAACAATTTTAATCTAAAATGATCTCGTTGCCAAAATATAACACTATACTATCTTAATATATAGTGTTTACTCAGGGTAACGATTTAATAATATAAATATAGATAAATACAATATATTTATATAAAATCACACGTCATTCAAATAACAATAATATTATAGCATCATATACATAGTTATTATAACAAAATATCATTACTAAACTATTGAATGGAAATATAAATAATATGAAATCGAAAACAATAATAAAGCTAATATTACTCTATTATAATATAATATTATGTATGGCCTATATAGTGGTAATGTAGAAAATTAATAATAGTACTGAATTTTATGAAACAGTAAAATAGTAGAACATGTTTGTGCGTAATCATTATTATTATTATTTTTTTTTTTGTAATATTCTTTGTATTTCTCGGAAATGTAACGTTTTAAAAGGTATTGACCGTCATTTCTGTAGTTTTTGATTCAAAAAATATACATACTTAAATGTAACATTTCAATCATGTGGTTTTACTTTTTTCATGTCATACACTTTCAGTCGTTTCAGATGTCTCATCGGGGTGAGGAGTAGTATTTGATGTTGTCTGCCGATCAATGGATCTAGCTACTTGTCTAGCATGCACCTCATCCAGTCGACCAGATATGATATCACTCCTGGCATTTGTCTCACTTACCTAAAACCAAAATAATTAATATTAATATCATGCTAATTTATAAATCGGATGTGTTCAACTAATGACAAACAAAGCTAAACCGTGATATTACATATTATAAATATTATAATAAACCATATTATTAGTAAATAATAATATTCAATGCCTACCTACATAATGAAAAAGTAACATACTTGATTTTTATTCTTATTTGGTAAAGTGAAAAACGATATTATATCCATAAAACAACATATTATTGTAATATAATAGTGAACAATTAAATTTCAGTGAATGGAAATCACCTAATGTGGTCACGGCCGACTTTTCAATTCATTTGTATACCCCCTCCCCCCTCCCCCCATTATATGAAGAATCCTGAAAACGCCAATATATTTACAATTTACATACATTATATTTAAACCTTAATTAGAGTAGATCTTCCAACCCATATTTAATCTTTCTTCACCTTTACAGTTAGGTTAAAAACCGTTCACATCAAGTCCCACAACGTACCTACGTCTATATTGGCATTTATTTTAATGCAACGGACAATAGATACCTATTTACTTCAAATTAAAATTAAAAAAAACTTTTGTTTGAACCGAGACAAGATTAATTTAAAATTGAACGCAGCCTAAAAATGGCAAAAATTGCAGGTATATAAAGCCTGTATTAAGTTTTTGAATACATAAGTACGAATATACTTTTATATGATCATTAGTTTTATACAGGATGGGGCAGTGAAACGGGCAATTATTCTATATAATTAGATACGAAAATCGCCAGCTTTATAAAACATTGTTATTTGTTAAGATTTTTGTTTGAAATATTTTAAAAATCAAAAAATAATGATTTTAATTTTATAATTTATGTAAGGTCACATTAATATTATTTCACTTACTTGTCTGAATAATCCCAAACATTGTTCTTCCAATCTTTTTAATCGAGCAGCTCTTCGCTGTAGTCTTTCCTCCTCGTCAGGCCGTAATAAAGCTGTATCTTGTTGCAGTCTTTCTTCTTCTTCTTCAGTTCTTAAAACTATTTCATCAGCTTGTAATATATTTTCTTCGTCAAGTTGTAAAGTTATCGGTGTTGAAGTACTGGTTCCTGGTATTCCAACTAAAACTTCCGAAGAATCTTCACTCTCCGATGTGGTTGGTCGTCCAGATCGTCCGTATTGTCTTTGTAATTCTTCTAGCCGTTCACTTATAGAGTCACTGGTTCGAGAAGTACGTACCATTTGATTGAGCAACGATCTACTCTGTTTCTCTAATCTTTTAATCCCAGTTGTTTCAGTTTCTGACTGGGGTTCATCTACTGTTTCTGTTTCTGAGGTATCCAAAGATAAGGTTTTTAACCAGGTCTCATCATCATCGCTACAAGCTCCACTATCGGCAATGGCTATTCGGCTCTCATCGTCTTCGAACCCACTCTCAACTGATGTACTACATTTTCTCCGAGCAAATTCTTCTCGTAACGACTGCCAATCTTCCTGAGATTGAGTATTCTTCAATCGGGCTTGATCCCATTTCTCCCGACAATATTCTAACTCCTGTTTAAGTTCAGTTAATACAGTTCTCTTATGTTGTAATTCGTACCTTAAAATCTTTTCATGAGTATGAAGTTTTCTATGTTGAGCATTAAGCTTGGCTACAGAACTCCAGGCCTTACACAATTCTGCGGATACAGTTGAAAGCCTTTGTTGCTGATGATCAAGTCTAGATTCCAAATGGTCATTGAGAGTCTTCAATCTACCAATATCTTTCACCAAAGAATTTTTTTCAAGGATAAGATCTTTAAGCTTCAAAAATGTTCTACTCACTGAAGCTACCCTAGATTCATTTGGATCGTCTGGCTTAGACTCATTTGCCGTTTTATTGTCATAGTGACCCAATAATTCAACGAGTATCCTCCAAACTTTTGGTAGATTTGAGGCAATTTTTTCCCGGTTTGAAGTACATTCTACTTCTTCAGAACGCTCCAATGTATCACCAGCAATATCCATTAACACAGAAGCCGTTTCATTAATGTCCCCATTGAACGTCAAGTCGGATATCAACTCTCTATTTTCCTCCAGCATCCGAGCAAATCTATCAAAGTCCGGTCCTTCATCACCAGATAATAATGTAGAGAATAAATTATTAACTAAAGCCATTTGTGATGCAAGACTCATCCTGTCTGCTGATGTAGTCATGTATTTTGCTTTCATTTGTTCATATTCGATTTGCTTACCTTGAACATCTGTTTCAAGTTTTGCTATGAAGTCATTCATACCTTGCTTACTGTTAAGTTCTTCTGCTAATTTTGCTTCTAGTAAAGAGTTTTTGGCTCGCTCTTTATTAATTTCCCTTTCATGGCCCATAGCTGCTGCTTCTGCCCTTTCTTCGTAAAGCTGACGTAAATTCCTGATATTGTCGATTTGCTTTTGGTACTCCACTCGCAAATCAGCTAAACATTCATCCGCGTGTGATTCCATTTCTTGCAATCGTTTTTTTAAGTCAGTCACCTATTATAGACGTAGGTATCAAAGAATGTTTAACACATTAGGGTATTCCATAAATACAATGAATAAATCACCTGTGCTTCTCTGATTTTCAACATATCATTGCTGATGTTCGCTACTTGTTTTAGAGCTTTGACCTGTTGTTCTAATCCGTCTTTTTCTTTTCTCACCATTTCCAGTTCTTCTTTATACTCTCTCAATCGATTCATCTCAGTTTTAATCGATGCAAGAGCATCATGCCGTCGTTCGCGTATACTAGCCAAATATCTATCGAACTCATCTGGGTCTTTGGCATCAACAGCAGTATTTTCAAAAGACTCGTCAACTAAATCCTAATAATAATAATAATAATAATAAAATACAACTAATATAATAATGTCATGTATGAATAGTATATTAGAATAAATTATTACTGGTGCTGTTAAAGCTGGCATATCTGCCGGACGACTCCATATTGCGCCCATCTGAGATAATTACACTGTAATAATAAATAAATAATATAACTTATATAATAAGCATATGCAATAATCATTGATGTTTAAATTTATTAGAATTTGATAGGTCACTAAAAAACCATAGTTCAAAATCTATTTTTATTTTTGACCTATATAAAGCAAGTGTTTATAATAGGCATCTAGTTCAACTATACTCTGCAGTATACTTACGAGGAAATTTTAAACATACCTAGTAAGTATGTAAATATTGAATAATTTAATTAAAATAATATATATATATGTAACACCGAGCACGTAGATTGTTGAAAAGCAAACGTCAGTCCCCATCCTACAATTGAACAGGAAAATACTAACGATTGAAACTAAGAGTCACGTTGATTTTCCAACTAAATGATATTGCTTTGCACAAGACAATTATTGAATAACTAAGTACAACCGATGAATTCTGAACTATATGATATTATAGTACTATAATATTAGGTGTAATGTATTTGATGTACGTATAATTATACAGTATACCTATACTACACCGGAGAATCAAATAATAATACTACCTAACGGGGGATGTACCATAATGGATGCAGAGGTTCCGATAATCGCATTGATTATCAGGATCGCAGGATACCGATGATCGCATTGATAGCAAAGCATTGACGACGAGTGCGTTTTCACGCGATACGGATGTTAAATTTTTTATAATTTCTCGAGACGCAAATCGCGCTCACGCCTCACACAATATTATTATGATAGTGCGATACACACATCGCGTGCCGCAATGTGCAAAAGTACCGACTGTGATGTATAATAATTATTATTATGACTATATTATCTGCACAAACACAATAATATAGTCGTTGTTATCGATTTAATATTCTACGTAAATATATTTTTTTTTTTAAATTGTCATGTTACCTGGTCGGACAGCGGGATTTTCGTCTCTGGTCGCGGTGCTGTACTATATATTGTGTCCGGACGTGATGTGTGAAGTCGTGCTGTGGTGTGGCGCGCACACGGTCTATAATTATATGAGTATGATGTCGGCCGCGGTGGATAGGTACTCAACCCGTGTCGGACGGACGCGTGCGCGCGTCGCACGGGCGGCTGCTAATCATAGCCAGAGGTCTATTTTTACGGCCAAGACGCAATTCTCCGGCCAAATTAAATCGCATTTCGGCCGGTGTGCGCCTTTTCCCGAAACGCACGCGATAGAGTCCGTCCGCCCGGGATAACAACAGCCGGTCGGCGGCAGTCTGCGAGACGCGCACAAAGAAAATAACATTATGAAATTATTAAAAGACAAAAAGAAACCATTTATACATAAACAACCGCCTCCGCGGCAATCCGAATCGGACTGACGGAAACTATACCGATGACCGATGATTGTTGATCAAATGTTGTAAGTCCATATTTTCTTATCCAGAATCGTATTTTAAAACCTTGATCGGTATTATCATTCTTCCGAAACGTACCTATATAATATATTATGTACATATTAAGAGTCAGAAACCATTATTTCTATGTTTATTTAGTGATTTATGAGCTACCTATATAATATAGGTATATTATATTATACGTCTTATAAAGTGCACAAGTCCTAAGACAGTTATAGAAGTATATATAATATGATAGGACACACAACAATATTTTAACACGATACCAATATAGTACCTAATAATTTATTAGATTGAAAAACTTAAAAGTCTTTTGGTATAAAATTTGGCGTTTAAGATTATGACTTGTGTCAACCATTAATGGTACTTATAATATGAATTCACAATACGCAAACCTTGTAAATTCTCATTATAACGGAATGTCACAAGACAAAAAAAAATTTTAAAAAATAGTATGTGTCGAGAGAACGTCATCATCGAGTAAGTCACTGTAATGGATGCGTGAAATTTTAATTCAATGACAAATCATTGTGAAAAACGATTCTGTGAAAGGACGATGTGTCAGTCTCTATATTTCTAAGCAGTAGTTTATGATGTTTATGTATTTTTATAACAATTAGTAATTTACTTTTCTGTTAGTACCTACCAAATACACGGTAGATTAAAAGTTGAACTAATTTTTGCCAAAAACAACGCATCATTTATTATATCATTATAAAAAATATTTATTTTTTTTTTTTTTTTATTGAACATAGTTTAGTATATATTTACAATCTGTATATTTTACAACTTACTAGTTATACAATGGGTGACAAATGATTAAACGTAGGAGAAAAAACAATGATTTCTTTTAACGTATTTAAATCATCATAATTCGAATTTCAAATATGTATTTATAAAAAAAAATGTGCTTATCTATCCTCGATACCAAAAATAAAATAAAATACATTTTGTTTCAAAACTGTTTTGTTCTTTTGTCCCTGTTTTTACTTGTTGTTAGTCACG
>NC_042494.1:76563241-76568979 GCF_005508785.2 Acyrthosiphon pisum | reverse complement strand
CCTACCTTAAAAATTTTAAAAAACAAACGTTATAATTATATACCAAATCACAATATTTAAAACAATAGTAATCCTATTCCATACCTAAGAGCTAGTTGCACCGTCTCTGATTAAAGTTAACCAGAGTTTAATCGGCCGAATTGGCCCGGTTAAATATCTGTTATCAGCTGATTTAAGCTTAATCGAAGTTAACCGTAGATGGTGCAACTGGCCCCTTACTAATACTCACAGTTTTTAAAATGCGGTTATTTATCATTGCATTCAAATGTATAATAACCACTGTTCTACGGCGGGTTAAGCGAAGCGAGACGAATGCCCAATAGCCGGTCTCTGTAGTCTGTATATACTGCCATGGCTTAGTTAAATAATGTATATAATAACTAAAATCAATAAATATAAGTAAGAACCCATATTGAATGAACACATTAATATTTAAGGATAGTCATTAAACGTGCAATGGATTTCAATGTTTTCACTACATTACCTTTGCAAATTAATTTGATTTGTTATATTTTATAAAATATATAGATGAATATCATACTATCTATAATCGTGTTGTTAGTTAAAAGCATAATAAGACATAATATACGTATGTTATTGTTATACATGGACTGCTCGTCCCCTATAAACTTCTCTCTCTCGCTATTAATGGATATAGGTGAATGGATTAAATTGTATGTCAATATCTGGTATCAGTCCATTTATTTATAGACATATGGTACAAACCAATACATTCCTCCCTCTTATCATAATCTAATATATGTTTGAATTACAATGATAAAGAACTATAAAGTTTGTAGATGATAGACAGTGTCAGCCTGACCATTGTCGCTGGGCCCCTTAGATTTTTGTTTTTTTTTAGCGCCTAAAATTTTTTTTTTATTTGCGTGGCGTGTTCTTAGCCTAAATAGGGATAGTAGGGACTCCTCCAGGAATTTATTAAAATATTTAAGCGTACGTATTTTGTAGGCACAATTTTTCTTTACAGAGCCCAAAATAGTTCATTATGAGCCCATGAGATTTTGGTGTGCCAGGCTGACACTGATAATTTAGCTGGTTTACTAGTGTAATTCTTCGAAATTTAAATAATTAACGAGGATACTCCAATTTACGAAACAAATATTATAATATAATTTATCAATATGAATTTAGGTACTTACCATAATATTAAAATATATCATATCCAATGACAGTACTTTGTAACTACGTAACATAATAATATTATCTGTTTTGATGGGACAAAAAAAAAAGTTCGTTTCACGAGGATTTCAACTTTGTACCTATTACCGAGTACCTACCTACGTTTTAGCGATCGATTTCACTGAAGTACGTATAATATATTGTGTCCCGTTATTATATTGGCACGCGGCCCATCCGTTGTTCTCTTCCGGGAAAACGCAATATTATTATTATTATTATTATTCGTGTACTCAACAACGACTATAATATTATTATATAGTGTGTTATGATTTTAGTAACTATATGGGCTACGTATAACATAATATGATGTACAAAATTAATAAAATAAATTAATAAATAATAGGTACAGAATTAGTACCAATAAGGAAATTTATCTTATGTACCTATAACGCCCAATATCAACGAAATTTATAAGAGCCAAACATTTTGAATGGGCAGGTCATGTCTGGAGAGTAGAGGTCCAACGGTAATGACTAATGACAGAAATATTGAATGGGAAAAGACCTAGAGGATGACGATGACCTAAGCGGAGGTGGATGAATACAGTCAAATCAGAACTACAAAATTGTGCACCAGGATCAAGACTAGAGGAGAGTGGTGATGGAGAATGGTTGCGGGAAATAGTTGAAGCGCCGAAATGAGCTAAAAAGCTAAGAGAAGAAGAAAAAGGTAATTAATTTAATTTATATTATATTAGGTACTAGCTTTTATACTACGTAGATACTATTATAAGTTGTAAGTTATTAGTCAATGCCAACGTACCATGGATCGGTATGATTATAGGTTCGTATGGTATAAATAGCTTAAAATTAATCTAAATATTTTAAAAATACCATTCTTTATATAATAAATATTAATATACATTGTGGCTAAATGTTTCAAATCCCTATGAATAATATTTTTTGAATTACAACTAAATAGCAAAACCATTGTTCTTCGTTTAAATATTCAGTTTAGTCAAAATTTAAATGTCTATAAAAAAAATATTGTGGATATTTATTTTTGAGATTTTTAGGTTGCTATAAGAATAAACGTACCCTAAACCTAACCTTCAGGCATGGACACAAACGGGAGGGGGACTATTGCGGCTGAAGCATTCGGTATTTCGGTACTTAAAATATTTCAAAGATTACCTTAATTTTCAGTTTATGAACTAAAGTAAAGAGGTTAGGGGACTGAAGAATACAATACTTAAAACATATTATATTATATTTCTTGTTGACATTTAGGAGTGATTGGGCTCGTACATTTTTAATCTAGCCTCCTCCCCTTTTTCATTCCTAGATCCGCGCCTAGGAACTTTGTATTCAATTGCCAGCCTTACACTGCAGTTTTTAAAATTAAAAATTGAATGAATTTATACCTAACTAAAAAATAATTTGAAAATTATCGTGATTTTGACAAACTTTATCAAATTTTGGAATTCATAAGTTTAAAAAAATTCATAACGATTTATTTTCTATAAGTATTTTTAAATTGCTATAATAACAACTTATGTAGGATTTGTTTTTAAATTTTCAAACTTTTTAGCAGTTTAAAAATTGTTATCTATCAACACTGAAAATAAATAGGTTATGCATGTGCTTAGAAAATTATAATTAAAGTAACAGTGGAATGTTTCAAGTGTTTGTCTTAATTTCTAAGTTTCTACGATTAATATTTATGAATTGTAATAAAATATCAAAAACCGTTTGAGGAGAAGTCGTTATTTTACGTGTGAATCCAATGTCATCAAAGTTTGAAACTTAATCATTAATAATAACGTATATGGCTTATATAATATGGTTTATGCTAAACTTTTTTGTTTAATTCTACTAAAATTACTAAAAAGACACCAAAGACTTGTCACTAGTAAAAAAATGTTTATTCACACGTATTTAATATTTATACATAAATTAAGAATTTTTAAGAATTTTTTAATACAAAATAATTTATAAATGTTCGTGATTTTTTGAATTAATTTTTTTTCAACGCTTATAAAAAAAAATGTTTCCAAAAACATTCATATAAATGGTCGGTACAATAAATTTAACCTCACTGTAAACCACAAATATTACGTTCTAACAACTTAAAATGTCACCACGGTGCAATAGCCATAAAATAAGGTCAATGAAGTTCACATCACACAAATATGCTATTTATATATATCACTGTTCCGCTCTTTAACTTTTCGTTAACGCTTGTGCTTACTGCTTTGTAATATTATTTGGTATATAATAATACATATTTGCAATATAATATTATAATATTTCCTATAGATACGTGTATAATTTATCGTAAAAATATGTATACCTAAATTGGTCTCGGACCAAAATTTTTTTTAAAAAAAATGTATATTTATGTAAATCTGAGACCATTACATAGTGTATTGTATTATTATATATTTATATACTATACCTATCTCTGATGATGATGGTAGTATCACAGTTCGGTCTGCATTGCGTTATTCTGTTACCACCTTGCCGCCTTGGCAATCGGCCATATTATTATCCTACATTTGTACACGTAATATTGTAAACGTGCTTTTTCGTTTAAATGTAGCATAATTAATTCTAAAAAAAAAATAATAGATTTGTCCTTGAGACTTGACATTAAGAATGCGCAGAAACCTTGCTCTTGAACAAAACTCGTATATTCTACATTTTTGCGAATATTCTTATAAATTTAAAGTTGTACCCACAATCCGAAACTGGACAAAGTCTTATGACTTATATTATTCAGTAGGTATTCGATAAATATCTTACATTATTTCAAATAAAGTATACTAGCTTTACCAGAGAACGTGGTAAATCACAAGGTTGAAAATGATCGCATTGATGACCTTCATTACCATAAAAACCCTTTATTTGACCCGACTGAACAATTTCTTTCCTAATATTTATAGTCTATAGAGACTATAGTTATGTCCAAACGATTTCGTACGCTTTTGTTTCATCAGCTAGACCCAGTTAACTCCAAATAAATAAAGGTATACTTATTGTAGTGATAGTACATAATATATATTTGGGTATATTATTATACCTACTAAGACTCATTGAAGTTCATTTTTATGAGCCATTTTCAAACCTGCTTGCACGATAGATATTTAGATATACAAATAATGTACAATTTTAATTTACATTTTTAAATAATTTCCAATTAATCATATTTATCTCGTTCCGTTAAAATTGTTATAATAATTAGCTGCATCAATTATTATGTTTAATGATTTCCCCTTTGTTCTGAACAACGCAAATAATTACAGTATATATTAAAATTTAATAAGTTTGTGGTCTTATATTTACTGAAACAGGCTAAACAATAGTAAAATAATAGGTTATATATTTTAAGATCTTAATAATTCTTAATTAGTCGTATTTCAGAATTTCCACTGCGCCAAAAAAGTTTTCTATTTTTAACCAATCCTGAGATAAATAAAACAAATGATTAATAACAAAAAATACAAACATACTAATATGTTTGAATTATTTATTTGTATTTTCAAGCGAAAAATCATTCGGAAGATAGTTTTTGTTTTATAACAGCGTTTTAATCTTCAAATATTGTAACTTTTAATTTATGTAATTATGCACAACACACAACTCGCTATTACCCGAGATTTCAAATCTAAAACTATTCTCGTAACATTTCATTTTATTTTTTAGACATTTTCGTTGACGACAGTTCACAGTACCAATATTCTAATATAATATATTATGCAAAATACTTATAATAATAATGGCTGGATACCATAATTGACAATTCAACGGCTGTCACGGAGGCCCGACGAATATAATGATCGAATGTTTAACGGTATAATAGTATATACGTAGTTCATAGGATTGTTCCTATACCTACCTATATGTGGACGTCAACTACAGTGACTCACTGACTCATTTCGTATACAGGCCACTTACTGCGGCTTGGCCATTACAAACATATATAATATATAGGTGAGTACCTACATAATAATGATATATTGTATGCATGTAGTATGTACCAATTCGTTTGGCCGCTCAACCATGAACCGCAAGTTGAATAATGTCATCAAGTATATAAAGCGGTGACGATTCCGACAGTGTTTTATATGCACAAGTCGAATAAAGAAATGCATTCAAATTTGCAGTATGTATACATGATGTATAGATAAACCTACCTACTATTACTATGTTATGCAATAGCTATTTATTTGTAGGTACCTATACAGATGTATCGATTGACGTTTATTTTTGGCTATTCGAGTGTCACCGTAAGATCGTTTTCTAACATGCCGATACCTAATATACTAGGTAGGTATATTCCAGGGCTTAAAACCGGTAAACGGTTTGTAACGAAAACCTGTAAAAACCGTAAATTTGAGAACCAAAAACCGATAACCGCTTTTAGTTTTTGAATGCTGGAAGCGCCGAAGCGGTTATTGGTTATCGGTAATCAAGGTAAATACCTTAAGGCGGGTTCACAACTGCCCGTGTCGTGTCGTGTCGTGTAAAATCCTATTTTCTGATTGGTTCACCAAAATGTGATAATAAATTAATAAAATATGATCGTGTCGACCAACA
>NC_042494.1:76558834-76563051 GCF_005508785.2 Acyrthosiphon pisum | reverse complement strand
TTATATGTCTAATACCTAAGGTATCTATTATATATTGATTAGATACCAAGTTGGTATCGTCTTGATTCGGAATATCCCCGAAGAACGAATTGAATTCATAGACCTTATACTGAGTATAAGGTCTATGATTGAATTCACAATTCACACGACACGACACGACGCGGGTAGTTGTGAACCCGCCTTAAATGTTAACATCAAAGCGATTACCTCATATTTTCAATCCCGTTTTTATAACCAAAACCTATTCCCGACCAAAAAAATGAACGGTTTTTTCGTGAAACTTAATACTTGAATTATGTCATGAATCATGATTACGCATTATAGTTGAATTTAATTTTCCAGCTATTTTTAAATTTTTTCCCCAATTAATTGCCGTCGAGTATTGCTTATCTGTTGTAAATATCATAAATATATATATAGAGGTATTATAAGTGTATAGCTATATATTATAATACCGTCATAAACGTCGTCGTCCTCGTGCGCTAATTCCTAAAGAAATAGTTGATGGAATAGGGCCATAGGGGCTCAGTCATTTAGTATTTACAACTATTTAGTATTACTTCTTCCAAAACGAAACAGGCATTGCCATAACCGTCAACGGTGAGCGCTACAGATCAATGATCAACAACTTTTTTGGGCCTAAGCTCGATGATATGGATACTGAGGACATGTGGTTCCAGCAGGATGGTGCTACGTGTCACACAGCGCGTGCAACGATGGACATTCTGCGTGAACGATTTGAGCGCATGGTGATATCACGCAATGGTGACATAAACTGGCCTCCGAGATCATGCGATTTAACGCCATTAGACTTTTTTCTTTGGGGCTATCTTAAATCGCAGGTCTATGCAAATAAACCACAAACAATTGATGCCCTCAAAGTCAACATAATCAATACCATCAAGCAAATTCAACCAGATTTATGCAACAAAGTGATAGAAAATTGGACCACCCGAATACGTGCCACCAAGCAAAGCTGAGGCGGACATTTGAACGATGTTATATTCCATAAATAATTGCCATATAACGTTCTTTAAAATAAAATAAAAATTAAGTATATATCTCACACACAACTTGTTTTTTTCACTATGAAACATCGAGCGTCCTTATTGAAAAACCCTTTATTTAGTATTTACGATATTTTTTTTATTAAACCATGTTTCTTAGAAATATACACATTTATATACATTGCAACAACTTACTATAGATAGGGAACCTTCCAAGTTTAATTTTAAGCAATTTGTTTAAAATTTTTTAGGTTTTTATCACATTATACATTATTTTTCATACATTTATAAATAGTTAAGTATTAAATTACAACTCCTAGAGCCCAAACCCTTCTGGTTCTGCATTTGTTATTTGTAGTGTTTGCTCGAAGGTCCGAAGGCTAGCGTAGAATGCTCGATCTGCAGACCCAGATTTTGGGGTACTGTAATATATACAATATAACCAAAAAGTTCTGTGTCAATGTATCACCCTTAGTGTCATCATGGAAAGTTATGATATTTAATTTTGGTTTTTTACAGTATAAATAAGAAAATTATAAAAATAAAAATTTTTTATGAAATTTACTTTTTTGATTTATGTTTTAAACTTTAAAGCAGTTTGAAAAAATAAATATTTAAATTGAGGGAAATCGACCAAATTAAAGAATATTAAATTTTTGATTTTGTAATAATAATAGTTATGTTATAAACCCACGAATGGCCTAAATAAACGGTTTTAAAAATATGATTAAAAAATTTAAAAAATTATATTTAAAAACCGGTTTTTACCGGTAACCGATTACCAAAAAATCTTATTAACGATTTTTAAACGATTAACGGTTATCATAGAGGACATTCAGGACCGGCAAACGTTGCAAACGTTGAATAACGGAGAAATTCGGAACGTCCGGTTGCTAAACGAAGCTGTAAACGTTTGCAAACGCCATGTTCTAGCGTTTGGTCTGTTTCGTTCTAGTAACCAGAATCGTGGTTGTTTTTGTTTATACTATTGCCGTTATCGTTATCACAATTCACGACTTTTTATGATTAATATTTTTTTATGTCTTACACCACGACCACGGTTAAACAAAATACCGCACTAAACCAAGCGCTCGCGAATTTTTACGTTTTCGACGTTTCAAACGTTGGCGTTAGATCTGCAAAACGTTTGCCGCTCCAGAATTTCCTCATAGTGTTTGAAATATCTTTAAAGAAACGGTTACCGGTTACAAAAATATCAAAATTAAACGATAACCGGTTACCGACTTTATTGATAATGGTTTTAAGCCCTACTATATTCAAATTACTGAATCATATATTATACACGTAGCTAAGTAAAATTTGCATTGAACCGACTCATGTAAACTTAGATTGTTTAAAATATACGGAGAGTTCAATAATATATTATATTTGACGTACATTTTGTAGGCAGTAGTTTACGCAGGATTTTAGTTCGATTAGGGTCTTACCTACTTGAGTAAATATTTAATTATTTTTTGCTTAACAGTTTTTAATTTTTATATAGTTGGTTATAGCAAATTATAAATAGTATCAAATTTAGTCTACATTATTAGAACACTCGAGTGTTTAACCTGGACATTATAACGTCTTATTGTTAATATTATAATTACGATTAGTATTACTCATTAGTTATTAACTATTATTATACATTTTAATTTTTTTTTGTATAAACTTTGAATTGCATTGCGTTTGGTCTTGTTACTAAATCAGAACACGCCTTACATCGATCACCAGTACAACATCCACAAAAATTATGATATAATTTACTATTCTGTGATGCATGTCATGTATACATAAGCCTTTATTAAAACCTAGATTTTTGTATCAGTATATTATACTAGACTTTATACGAATATAAGTGTAGACAATGGGTAAGTTACATAGATACTGCATCTGACTTCAACCTTCCGTATATTCCTATCCAGTGCTTAAAGTGTCAAAAGCATCTCTTTTTTATTTAAACAATATTTCAGCGTACCCCAGCTATAAATTTTTCTCATTAAAACTCTAAAAAGTAATAAAATTGCTATAAGAATACTATTGACATATTTCTGTCATAGTGTGACCGATCATGCTCAATGAACGAGATTAAAGCATCTAAAAGAAACGTTATAATTTCTGAACACATTATAATATTATTGTTAGTACCTACTATTTACCACACTTTGATTCGTTTTCACATCAAAATCATGGTAGTATTCCAAAACGTTCATGATTGAGGCAATACCTCATTTTGGCATGAAACACTGGGTATGCGCCGATAAAATCTCTTAAAATGTTGTTTATAAAATTGGTTTCAAGTTAGCCTTACATCAAAAATATAATTTTTCGATTTCTTACATTTTAAAATACTTCCAGATGCTTATAAGTTATAATAAATGTATTGGAAAAACAATTTTCATGAAAAAACTTTAAAAGGGCAATTCCATGTTTTAACTCCTCGAGTTCTAATAAAAGAACCAAAAAAACATAGGTATACCCAATACATTTAGCAAAAATTGACCGGGACTTAATGAAATAATATATAATGTGATAATAGCTGATGTTCTCGTTATCATATTCGCACCAGAGCTCTCAATGAGACCTATACGATGATACCTAAATTAAATGAATCACGGAAAAAAAAACCAAGGAAAAAAAACCCAAGGAAAAAAAAACCATGAAAATAAAAACCAAATTTTTATATTTTTCTGTATTAATTCATATTTCATTAGACATAACTTTTAATTTTCTAATTAAAAGTTTTGATCAATAATCCAACTGCCCAGGTGTTCTATCTGTTGAATACTATCGTCAGTGGCGTATATTTGGGGGTAGGCATAGTGGGCTGCAGCCCCCTCCCCCCCCCCCCCGAAATTACAGTATTTTTAAATAGAACAACAATATATTTTATTAGGTACTATTATTAGTTATAATACTTCATAGCCTGTTGAAAAATAATAAATACGAATATATTTATAGAAACTGTTAAATATATAGACTGCAGTAGCCTCTAAGTAATAGATCACTTGCTAGTTTCTATCTACTATAGCCCACCCCAAAAATTATTTCTATATACGCCACTGACTATCGTAACCTAATTAGTGCATTTTGAATAATTAAAAATAATATATATATTTTTATATTTAAAAATACATAAAAACGAGCTTAACTATAGTACACTTATTTTGAACGTGCAGTTATCACAGCTATTACACATGTTCTCGGACA
>NC_042494.1:76538911-76558094 GCF_005508785.2 Acyrthosiphon pisum | reverse complement strand
ATGACATAAATACATAATTTACCTAGTAAAATACAAAAATTTGGTTTTTATTTTCATGGTTTTTTTTTCTTGGTTTTTTTTTCCGTCTACCATATTAAATAATATCCAACTTGGTAACAATACCTACAATTAATATTTAGTGAATGAAAAGATAATTAGTATTGAATATATTCCTGATCAATATTATGACGGTATAATTATTAATGAAGATCGTGAATCATAATACTTCAAAAAATGCTAGTATAAATATTGATATAGTGAGCAGCGCATTTCTAAATAGAACATCGCATAGTTCACTCGTTAAAATTAATGATGAAGTAATAATAACTAATACCTACCTAGTCATTATTTTTACTGAAATAAAATTATCTTAGTATCTTCTCTGATAAAAAAAATTTTAAATATCAATTAGAACGATAGTTATTTAATTTGTCAGGTCTTTCTGTTACACCTTGTATATTATTATTTTTAATGAATTTCGGTAATAATATTGAGATCATAAGGCGTTCTGTATAGGCAATTTAGGTACACCCCATTACGTATTATTCAAGACATAATTCTCATAATAATATTTATTATTGTTATACGTATTTTTATTAGTGAATAGTGATTGCTAATTAGTGATTACATAACACCAGAAGATGCTCGCCAAGGACTATGTGACTACCTCTACATCCTATTTCATATTTGTGAGTGGGGTGTTTTAGACTTATAGGCCACCCGATCAACTTCGAGACATACATATAGCCAAAAATTATGCTTAGTAACTATCTAATAACAATGTTAATAAATAAAAATGTTAAGAAAACAATGTATTATTCTGAATAAATATACAATTAGTAAAATATATAATATTATGTAGTATGAATGTATGATGCAATTTTGACTTGAACATAATTTTAATTTCCTTCAATAGGGTTTTTGTTTTTTCTTAATAAATGGTAACTTGGTAACAATTTGGTCAGAAATTCGCGATGTCCTCCAGGAACCTACAAATATATAACAAATTATTGTTTATCAAAATATTGAATTAAAAACAAGTTAAATTTATTTTTTACTTACTGAAGGTTTACAAAAAGCTTTTTGTCTAGTACAATTTTTACCATACACACAAGTGCCATCTTCAATAGGCGAGGTAGATGTTAAATGACAACCTGCTCCAATAATACAATCATTGCCTATTGATAAATTTCGACCAACAAAACCTTAACATTTTTAAAATCATAAGTTTTTATTTGAAAAAAAAAAATAAAATGTAATGTATACTCCATTCACATTAAGAAGGAACATCAGCAGCTGACTTGTGCACAGAAGCATACCTTTACTAAATGACAGGAGTAGAGATGGTTAACTATATGAAGATGACAGATGGGTGTTACAGTGTCATGACCGACAAAAACAGGATGCCACCGAGGTTTCGTTTTAATGTAAATGGACTAAGTTAGGTTATTTTCATACTTTTCGATTCAAATATGTTATTGTCTCCAATAGAGCTGACTCCCTCGATGGTTGAATATACTTCAAATACATTATTAGAACCAATTTTGAGTGTTACAGGCTCAGACTGTTCATGTCCAGGTAAAAATCTATTTGGAAATACTATTTATTATATCAATATTACATAAAAAACTATAAAATTATAATTGTGTATCATTGTATATTATACATTCGTTTATTTTGCCGCACACCGGAGGGTTCAAGGGTAGCAGCTGCTACCCCTGATTTTTTTGGTAGGTGGGTGGGGATCTCCCTGGCTCAAAATATTCACATTATTAAAATTCTACTATGTATAAAAATATTGAATAATTATAGGCTGTAGCCATTAGCCTATAAGCCAATATAGAGGTAACCGATTCAATATGCTACACCTATTTATTTTTGAGTGTGCGCCACTGTTTATATTCATAAAATATAAAAGATACAACAAACAAAACAATAATAATTAAAGAATGACTGAGCAATATTAATACATTTAAGTATGATTCAAATGGTAAAAATGGGTTAATATATATTTTTGAGTAAATCAAACTTTTTTGATAAAAAGTTAAATACTATAGTAGACCAAATATTGAAATATCAGTTTAATCATTAATCAGATTCATATTCATTAATGATACTCACTTGTGTATAATATTGACATATTCTTCAATAATATTATTTTCTCCTATTTCAATGGGTCCAGCTTCGGCTATTAAGGTTACACCAGGATGAATTATTGTAGATGCGCCAAAACTTACTTGACCCTTAACTTTAATTTCTTTACAAACCATAGCTCCTTGACCAATTTTAACCCTAAAAAGGCAAATTATTACTTTATGCACAGTTTAAATATGAAAGAAATTATTACTTCATAAAGAAGATAATAATTTTAATTCCATTTATATTTACTTACTTAGATGACATTTTGAAACGAAATCAAGGAAACGAAACTATTATTTGTAAAACCGTTGTAAAATATAAAAATCTAATACAATATTTTGTTAGATAAAACGAATAAGATAAACATTTTAAATATTGTATTTAAATAATTTTAATACATTAGTATTATAATGATCACTTATTAGCAAGATATATAAATATAAATGTAATATTAAAGATATATCTTTAGTCGTGATTACTACTTATTTTATAGATAACAAAACAAAATAAATATCACAGACTTCTATACTACACTTCTGTACTATATAGAAATCTGTGATAAATATTTATCAAAAATTGATAACTCATAAAATTTAAATGATAATTTCGCACGTTTTTAATTTTTTACATTATATTTTCCAATATCATGTTGATTTTATATTTAATATTTTAATTAGGTAGGTATTATTGGTAAAAAATGTTATATACATCAAACTGTTTATATATTCAATACTTAATTCAACTATCTAAGTCAAAATCAATAAATTATAATATACTTCTATAATAATACAATTTATCTAAAATGATGTTTATTATAAAAAGTAATATGAACATAACATTATTTCATAGCAAACACCTGAAAAAATATAAAAGAATAGGTTGTTACTGTTATTCTATAGACTTTAAACACGGTAAACTAATTTAATTAACATCGTTCTTTATATTTTGGTTTGAAGTATAATATAGTAAAAACTACCTATATATTTTTTATATTTTCAGGAGAAAATCAAATATTACCCAAGAAGTATGAACCTAAAATAGTTGAAAAGTCCAAAAATACTGTATTGCCCAATATTAATAGCTTAAATAATAATACTGACAATCGAAAGACTTTTTCTATCATATTGCCACCACCAAACATCACTGGATCTTTGCATTTGGGCCATGCGCTTACAGCCACTATACAGGATATTATTGTCCGATGGTTTGTAATTTAAATATAATTTTGATTAATCTTTTTATACATTTTTTTTTTAATATTAGGTACAGAATGAGCGGTGTTGATGTAGTATGGGTACCAGGTACTGACCATGCTGGTATTGCTACTCAAGTAGTTGTAGAAAAAAAATTATTTGCTGAAAAAAATGTTAACAGACAAAATATTGGCAAGAAAGCTTTTAACCAAGAAGTGATAAAATGGAAAGAGAGCAAAATTTCAATCATTAGAAATCAATTAAAAAATCTTGGCGTAACATTAGATTGGAACAGAGAGACTTTCACCATGGATGAAGTAGTTATACTTTTTATGTGGATTTTATTTGCTTGTCCTTTTCTTATTTAACAATACATTTTTTTTATCTATTTAAACTTTTAAATACATTTTCAGAAGCAAACCAGAGCTGTCAATGAAGCTATTATTCGATTATTTGATAGTAAACTCCTGTACCGAAAATATTCATTAGTTAATTGGTGTTGTTCTTTACAATCTACAGTTTCTGATATTGAAATAGATCATAAAGAAATTTCGGGAAGAACTTATATTAGCTTACCAGGAAATAATAAACCTGCAGAATTTGGTATTCTCACTGATATAGCTTACAAATTTCACAATTCTGGTTTGTATCTACATAATAAATATTATAAATTATTAGATTAAAAATACATCATTTACTGATTATTAGATCAAGAAATTATTGTATCAACAACTAGACCAGAGACTTTACTTGGCGACGTAGCAGTTGCTGTAAACCCTGATGATGTTAGGTATAAAGGACTTAATAATGTTAAATTATGGCATCCTTTTAGGAAATGTACTATACCTTTAATTTATGATCATTCTGTTGACAAACATTTTGGAACAGGTATTTTTGTCCATAATGATATTTGGGTTTTATAAATAATTTATTTTTTATTTAAGGGGCAGTTAAGTTGACTCCTGCTCATGATGTTTTTGATTTTGAATTAGCTGCCAAACATGATCTTCCCATAATCAATGTTATTGATGAATCTGGAAATATTAACTGCGAATACGATGAATTTAATGTAGATTATGATGAATAATAGTTAATAAATCTAATGTGTTAATATAGACATATAATTGTATGTTTTTAAATATTCCATTTTAGGGTCTACCGAGATATGAAGCTAGAACTGCTATAATTCAAAAATTAAAAGAAATGAATTTATTAAGAGACTCAAAAGAACACAAGATGTCAATACCTATATGTAGCCGCACTGGTGATATTATAGAACATCTACCAAAACTTCAATGGTATTATAACTTTGATATATGTTCACCTTATATTTACTTCTATTTTATATTAACATCTTAAACTGTTTTCCTTTTAAGGTTTATAAATTGTAAAGAAATGGCCCAAAAAGCATCTGAATCATTAAGAAATGGTAAATTAATTATTGAACCTACTCATTATCATAATCAATGGTTTTTATGGCTTGATAATTCTAAGTATGCAACATAATCTAAATAAAATATCAATATTATGTATTTAGTAAGATTGAAATGTATTATTATATTCTTAGAGATTGGTGTGTATCTAGACAACTCTGGTGGGGCCATAGATTGCCATTATTTGAAACTAAATATGGTTGGATTTCTGCACATAATACAGATGAAGCTATTAAAAAAATTGGAGCTAAAATTAAATTATCAGAAAAGGAAATGGCCACTTTGGATATTCGACAAGAAGAAGATGTACTAGATACTTGGTTTTCCTCAGCATTGCTACCGTTCTCTTCATTTGGCTGGCCTGATGAGGTTAAAATTGATCATTGCTATATAATGTTTAAAAAAAAGTTCTAATGCTAAATTATCTTAGACGGAAGATTTAAAGAAATATTACCCTTTGAGTGTTATGGAAACTGGACATGATATTCTAACATTTTGGATTGCCAGAATGGTGATGCTAGGCACATTTTTAACAGGATCACTTCCTTTTAAAGTAACATTTGATATAATATAATAATCATTTAAGAATTTTTATAGAATTTTTGTATGTTTAGAATGTGATTTTACATGGTATGATATGTGATAACCACGGTAGGAAAATGTCCAAAAGTCTAGGAAATGTTGTAGATCCTGAAGATATCATTAATGGAATTTCATTAGACGTAATTTCCAATATTATTATTTTACTCTTTTATTCTTTTTAACTCGTTTAATTGTATAAATTAGGATTTACAAAACAAAGTTAAAGCCAATGCTAAATTGGGTACAATATCTTATGATGAATTAGAAAAGGCATTGGTGAGGCAAAAAAAACTATTTCCAGATGGTATTAAAGAGAGTGGTACGGATGCCCTAAGACTAACTCTCGTTTCTCAAAACATCAAAAGTAAGTTAAAATAATTGATTTTAAAGCACAAAATATTATAAGACTTATTATTTTTGTAAACTATTGCAGATCAAGTAATTCACTTTGATGTGAACGAATGTTATCAAAATCGCATGTTTTGTAATAAAATATGGCAAGCTACAAGATTTGTACTAATGTGGGCGAAAGAAAAAAAAGTTCATGATTATATATCACCAACTCCCAGTAATATGATCCAATTTTGGATACTGAGTCGTTTAGGAGATTGTGTTCATAATATTAATAACTCGTTCCAAAATTATGATATTTACATTGCCACAACTAAATTGAGACAATTTTTTTACTATGAGTTCTGTGATGTTTTTTTGGTACATATTATTTTATTATTTTCAAATTATATTTTGAATTATAACTTAATTTTTAACTTTTTTTAGGAAACATGTAAACCTATTTTTGAACATGGTACTGACGAAGAGATTCAAACAACTTGCAAGGTGCTATTATATGTTCTAGATACATCTCTCAGGCTCATGAACCCACTTATGCCTTTTTTGTCAGAAACCCTTTATTGTGCCTTACCTGGAAAAAATAATACACCCGTAGCATATACCAAGTTTCCAGAACCAATTGAAGTACATTTATTATACTATATTGTTAACTATGTAACACATGAGTATGAATTAATGAAGGATATTTATTTTTAGTATACGCGATGGCTTAATGAACAGATAGATGCTGATATGAGAACAGTAAGGGATATAGTTACAGCAATACGTAGAATTCGATCAATAAATAATTTTAGCAAAGATCAATCTGAAAGTAACACAAATTAATATTCAATATTTAATCTCAAATACATCAATACATTTTTATTTTTAGTTATACTGCATTCAAAATGCCATAAATTATTACATAAGTATGAAGATATTATTCAACATTTATCAGGATCAAATTTGTGTTTTGTAGAAGAAAATTCTAATTTAAAGTTGAATTCAATTTCTGATATAGTTGGTGATCATACTGAAATCCATCTTCTTTTAAAAGTATGATATCAGTACTTACATAATATGTTTTGTTTATCTTAAATTAACTATATACAAATATGCAATCAATGTTTAATGAAAATTATCACCTGCCCATAAATGTTGTAAACATTTTTAAAAAAATGTTGTTTATTAGGGTGGAAGTTTAGAATACAAAAAATATTATAGTATATTAAATTCAAGACGCCAACGTTTACAAAAACAAGTAATGAAAATGGAAAAATCGCTATCATTAAGTAAAACATTTAAAAATAGTTCAGACGATTCGAGAGTAGCACGAGCAGATAAGGTATAAAATTATCACAGATATTTGATATATTTATTTAATTAACTATTCCCATACTTAATACATTTTTTATAATTTTTAGATGCATTCATTAATGGAAGAAATAAATAGAATCAGCATGTACATGAAAACGATCAAGGACAAAGAATTAGTAGCCGATTAATAAATTTTAATAATGAACATGATGGAATTCAATAAAATAATGTATGGTCTATATACAAAGAGTAGACTGGATAGATTTTAACTAAAATTATGCCGAGGCGAATGGCTGAAAAATTGTTCTTTTTTTTTAAAATATCGAATAAAGTTACCTGCAAATACAAAAAATCTTTGTACGAAATTGAAGTGAGCATTTATTTGTTGGCACAATCTGCCAGCACCGACTGAGCAACCAATAAAAATTACTTAGAAAAATAATTTTTACCTTATAGCTATAAAAAAAAATTTAAATGGAAATAAATTGGTATTACATAAGTTTTGTCTATGCTATTGTCTTTGTTCTAAAATGGGTAACGTTGGTTTTTATTATAAAGCGGTTCTAAAATAGTAAAATCACTAAAATATGGTATTTATTAACTGAACCATGGTCAAATACTAAATCATTAAGCCTTAAACAATAATACAATATCAGTATAATATCACTCGCGGTCTTGTATATAATACTAAAGACTGTAATATCAGCTGACGACCCAACACTATAAAACATGTGTCATAAAAATTTTTGTTTTAACTGGTGTAAAATCCAAATTTTCTCACACCAGTTTAATGCGCTATGTCAATATGGTGAAAATTATCCCAGTGCGTTTTTGTCACACCAATTTGAGCGAGCAAATGTCATGATAATAAGCTACTTTGTATTTATTTTAACTTCGCATAAATCATAAATGGAAATTGAGCAGCTTAAACGGAGTCACATATTATTCAACATCACATTTTTTTTTTTTTTTTTTTGAACTTAAACCCGGCAACTACGGCCATTAGCTGTTTCGTTTTAATGGGTGGGGGGGGGGGGTGTGTGTGTGGAACGGTTTGCATCGGAACCAACACCGTAGTCCACTCGGCCACTACATCCCCCTATCATCACAATAATTCATGATTAATTTTTAATTATACAATTAAAACAACAATTTTAATTTTAATATTTTAATCCAGTCTTTAGCATTTACATTACATTTAAAAACAAAAGTATACCTTTTTATTGATTAATTGTTAACCTAAAATTTGTTTACCTTATCCATTATATTTTGACCATAGACATATTAATATGTCTATGATTTTGACAATATTATGGTTATTATTAACTATTATAATTTGTTTTCTTAATAAAAGATTATTAGTTAAATTAATTTTTCTTAATTAATTTAAGAAATACGATAATTTTCACCGCGCATATTATTGCAATTAGACATTTCTGAATTTAAATATACACATTATACATATTGTATAATAAAACTTATATAATGTACAATTTATTTTCCTCTAAACTTATTTGGGCCACCTCTCTGTTGTTGTGGTCCAGTACCTCGGTTGCTACCACCTCCGCCTCTCCCACTGAACCCTAAAACAGAAAGAACAATTTTATTAAGATTGTATTTAGAATTAATACTGAATTAAATTATTTCTCAACAATAAATATTGCTAATTTGAATAAATAAAATATATATTTAGGTAGTAGCAAGACATTTTAGTTTAAAAACAGTGTAATAACGATTAAAAATTAAAATAATAACATATTTTCAAGTTTTCAACTAAAAATATTTAACATTTAATTGTAATATAAAGAATATTAAAAATATATATAATATAAAATATTATACCTTGTCTAGCTCCTCTAGGAGCACGATTTTTCTGGTTATCTGTTCGGCCACGAGCTTTATTTACAACTATATCTTCTTTCACCATATCAAATATTTCATCTGGTATTCTCAAGTATTTAATCATACTACCTCTAATATAACATTCCGGAAGTCTCCAAAATCTATCTCCATCCTAAAAAAAAATACCTTATATTTCAATTTTGTAATAAATTATCTAGTTCATAGTTCGATGGAATAGACCTAGGTCAATCGGATACATATTATAATAGATCAATTCACTCTAATATTTAAGCTAACAATACTGCTGGAACTACTGGACGTACATTTTGATATATTATGCGTTAGTAAGACGGAGACAATTCATGCGGGTACAACATCTTCTTAAGGCCAAATAATTTGATAAACAAAAATGAACAGATATTTTTTATTAGCAATAAAGCAATAGGTAAATTAAAAAACTAAAATATCCAGATTAATAAAAAGTTGCTAGTCATTTTGTATGATTTTAAATTTTAAAATACCATGGTTTTTAGTTTAAAATGGAAGATACCACAAACACTGTTAAATCCCTCTCATTGACTACATTTTAAAAAACGTAACCAGTATCAATTTGCAGAGGGGAAAACTTCACATCCAGCAGTACACCTCTATAGTTGTGATGAATGTCGTCTGGATCTTAGATCATATACTATGGATGTAGCCATCGAGCTAATTCTTGAAGCCACAATAACCTAGAGCCCGACTGTTAGTGTGCATGCGCGTAATTCTAATTTTAGCCTAGTACCGTGGTCTGATAACTAATAACGTAATATTAATTTATTATCAGTCACTTACACATGCGCAGTAATAACCAAGGCTCTAGCTTTGTTAGTTATTTTGGCTTCAAATCTGATACACAAGCCTATACCGAGTGGCTACATCCATAGTATATGATTTAAGGTCTGGATGCATCAAGTAAAAATAGTATTACAGTATGATTTTCATAACAATACATACTTTAGATGTGCAGATCACTTCTCGTAAATTGATATTCATCCAACTATCGCATGTCACTAAATGTCCGTTGTATGTTTCACCGTTTTTTAATTCCACCAGCTAAAGGCAAATTTTTTATTTTAAATCATATAAACTAGTTCACATAGGCAAATATAACAACTCCTTGATGATATATCATATTATGTGTATTATTAGGTACAAAAGCAATTAGGAAAAAAGTTATTTACCTATAAAAATATAACTAACTTAAAATATTCAAAATCATATCAAATATTACAATAAATAAATTGTAATCTTTAATTGTATTGAAACATATTTAGTATTTTTTTAAGCATTACATTTTGGGTAGGTACCTTTAACATTTTCAAATATACCTACTTTTGATATAAATATGAAAAAAAAATACTTTAAAGCCATAAATTGATATTTGAAATTTAACATAATATGACTTAATTTTCTGTTGTAAAGATTTTATTCTATAATTTAACCTCAATAAGTCAATAT
Source organism: Acyrthosiphon pisum (assembly GCF_005508785.2). Taxonomy (NCBI): domain Eukaryota; kingdom Metazoa; phylum Arthropoda; class Insecta; order Hemiptera; family Aphididae; genus Acyrthosiphon; species Acyrthosiphon pisum. The sequence continues at coordinate 76,547,758 of NC_042494.1, read as the reverse complement.
CAAAATCTTAAATAGTTTATTAGCAAACATTAGGGTCAGAAGTCAGAATATTTAAATATTTTTCTAATAATATGTTTGTATTATCCATGCAAGTGCTTACCATCGGGTGATTCTGAGCAGTTTTTAATAACGAAAGAGGTAACTGTAACAAAATATAATGAATAATAATCAAATTAAGGATATTATAATATAATATTATTAAATAACTTTTAAATAATGATAAAATAAAAACGAAAAATTGTTACCATTTTATGTGGGTAGTGACTATGCGTCCGACGTGAAAGTTTGAACTAAATATTTTTAAATTTCTTGTCCTGCCGGCGCCCAATATAGAACCCTTAGAAGCAAATTAAAGAGGAACGAACTACAATTTACGAAATACGAATGCGGAACCCGGACTCAAATTGAAATACCGGATAAATTGATAAATTGTAATGAACAACACTATCACGGACTAAATAGTTATGTTGCTATACTATCGATATGATTACAGTAACGATACCTTCTTTCGATACAAGTACTTTTTGGTATCGATACAAACATTGAAAATAACAAAAAATCAAACTACAATCGTTTATCCAGTTCTCGCCTAGTTTTTAACAAAACAAGTTTTAACATAAGACAACTTATACAATATTTTTATATTTATTTATTAAATTATTCTTATGATTTTATAACTTGTCAATATATTTTATATTTATGAATGTAACATGATTTTACACATATTATTAATTATTATAATAATATGATATTTTTCATAAAATATTAATAAAAAAAATTAGGATCGATATGAGTAAATATCGATACTCTTTTGATATTTTTATTTGATTAGATACCAAGTAAAAGTATTGATATAAGTTTTTCTAGCTAGTGACTACTGGATAAACGATTTTAGATTCGAACACAACTACTGAAAATATTATTTTTATATATAATTTTATACATTTTTATTTTTATTCATTTTCTTTTGTTTCAGATCACGATTAAAGATACACTATCTGATACTCTATAACCGCGATTTGGATAAAGCATGAAACATTGTATCGATAACAAAAAGCAAAAAGTACTTGTATCGAAAGAAAGAATACTATACTATAAACATATCGATAGTATCGCAACATCCCTAAGGCCTATTTAACACATGGCGAAAAATCCTTTTCAGACTATAGTAAACAAGTAGTTCATTGTTAATTTGTTTTTGTATTTTGATTTTTGTTGTTAATTTGTTACTTGTTGACGCAGTGCACGGTGTACCTGACATATTATTATCTCAATATATCTATTTTCTCATGTGTTGTTAATTGTTTAGTGGTTTGAACGTTCCTTATTTTATTTCATTTTTATACTTTTATTATTAATTTCCATTTAACGAATGTCAATAACATTTTTGAACCATATAAACATTAAGATTTTATCATTTTGTTAATCTTAAAATAAAAATGGATATTCCCAACGAACTGCCTATTATTTATACAACAAAAGTTCTGATTCCTGGTTATATTTTGAAAATTCGATTACAAGTTGCAAACTAGTAAGAATACATGAAATCATACATTAATAAACAATCAATACTTATACTTAGTCTTATTGTACTTTACTACTTTTAAGATATTCTACAATTATTTATTTATGACAATTTTATAAGATTTTTGCTTCAAAAATGCCTTATTTTTGTTATAATAATCAATTATTGTGTTTTCACAGATTATATAAAATATAATATATTATGTATATTTTATGTAATCGGTGGAGTTGGTTCCATTTAAATATGGTGTTTAAATTGTTTTGAGACATTATTTAGACAAATCAATTTGTCATACCCTCAAAAATATTCTTTAGATTAATCAAAACATAAAAAAATTATTCTACGTAAATGCATTTTGTCTATGTTGGAGTAGGCCAGAGGCAGAAGAACTGAAGATTTCTATGATGCCTATAGTGTAAAAATCTAAGGATAGATATTAACAGTGATGTGATAAAATGTCCAATAAAAAATTGCTACAGGACGGGCTTTAGATTTATTAAAAATAAATGCTTACTTAGAGTATGCTTATTGCCTATAGTTTACATTTTACAATCTATATTTAAGTATACTAGTATATACTAAGTAGGGATGAACTATTGACAGGGCAGTTGCCTATTCGAAAAATAAATACCAGGAGCGATGTATGACACCTGACATGGGATCAAAAGATAATTTTGTGTTAGAAATCTTCTGCCTGCTATATGGCAACATACTTGTACTGATGTAAATATTAGCATAAACATTTTTTTATTAACAAATTTAACTAAAAAATCACACTGTTATGAGATCTACCTTTTTTTTCTTTTTGTGTTTGAGACACTATATGGAAATAGTTTATCACATTACTTGGCCCCCCATTAGAGCACTGCATGGGCCGGGCTGCATATTTATTTTAAGTGTACGGGCCTGAGTGGCCTTTGCTTTTTCTAATTAATCTAAGATGGACTTGGGTTTCGAAAACTAGAAAAGTGTTGGGCTTTAATGGGCCGGGCATTTTATATCAGGATATGGGGTGGGTTGGGCCTGTATTCTGTAAATTATTTTTAAATCTATTATTTAATGAATGCACTACAAACTAATAGCGATTAGCGATATACCCGATGATTATTGGAAATAGTCTTCGTAAACGTAATATAAGGATATTTCTATAAATAATAATAAATTATTAATAACTAGAAAGTATAAACTATACATAATATCACTATTAGCTATATGTCATATTATCATTATCATTTTATGACAATTCTTAAGAATAATAACAATTTTATTTTAAAATATTAATATTATAAGAATAGTTTTCCGGCCGGGCTTTCACTGGGCTGGACTGGGCTTTCAATGGGCCGAGCTAGGCTGGGAATTGTATTAGAATGGTCAGAGCTGGGTGGGCTTCATTATATAATTTTAACTTTAGGAGGGCTTGGGTTTCATAAATTAAAATAATAGAGGGCTCTAATGGGCCAGGTTTTTCATATCGGATATGGACCGGACTGGGCTTGAAAAAATAGGCCCATACAGTACTTTAGCCCCTATGCAGCATCGTTTATTTGTATTTACACAGCATGTGGTTCCGGCTCACATGGGCCATTACTGTTTATTAAATAAACACTAAAAATATTGAAATCTCATTTTGGATGTAGCACCTAGATTAGTTAATCTTTAAATGAAATCCATACATTAAAAATTGTGAGTGAATAGTAAAAAATATAGTTCATTAAGTTTAAAACATAAAAATAAATTTTAATAAACACATTTAACTATACATTTTCAGCTCTAATTTATTGAATTATCTTCAAACAAATTGTGATTCAAAATCAATACATATTGGTATAATACCAGAATCAGATTCTGATAAGGTAGTAAATATTAATAATTTATATTAAAAAATACAAATGAAAGTTGGTGCTTAATCAATATTATTTACACATTTTAGGCTGTAAATATAATTGGAACAGTCGGACAGGTTCTAAGTATAATTAGAGTTGATTCTGTTCCTGAAGATTTTGTTTTGGTCACGGAAGGAATATGTCGTTTTAAATTGGATGAGACAATTTCCGAAAAGCCATTACAAATTAATAAAATCATTACAATTGAAAATTTTAAAAACCTCCAAGGTAATTAATACGTAATTAAAATATATGCTGTCATTCATTAATTAAATATATTATCATAATTTAGGTAACGAAAAGACAATACATGAACTCCACGCTGAGTTTAGTAAAGTGGTGAATGACTTTTTAACATATTCTGAACCAAGCGTATTTGCAAGAGATACACTGAAGGCATGAGCAAATATAATTTAAACTACCTATTGATTTATTGCGTTATCTAATTATTTTATTACTTTACAGATATTATTTAATAAAACTCCCTTGTATCAAACAGTAGATTTTTTGCTAAAAACTTTTATACGTTTAACTCCAGCTGATGCCTACGAAATTCTTAGAGCTACAAGCTTAAACCATCTAGTAAGATTTGTTATAAATTGGTTAAAGCGAGAAACAATTAGTACGTAAAGTTTAATATTGAATATTTTTCATTTGCCATTTGAAGAATTTTATATTACCTATATTGATTATATTATAGATGAGCACAAATGTTCAAAATCTGAAAAAACCGGTTTAGTTCCAGTGCCTTCGACACTTCTTAATAGTATTGGTGCGAATAGGAGTATTTTTCTCAAGAAACCAATTTCACAAGAATTAAATCAAATACAATTAGCCATTAAGTCAGTATGATATATATAAATATTAAAAATAATTTATTTATGTTTATTCATTTTTTGCCATCATTTGTCTTACTTAGAGATTCTGGAATGCCAACATCAATACATAAAATGATTATGAAAGAATTTAAAAGACTTTGTGAAATGAATACTAGCAATCCTGATTATTCTGTATCTATAAACTATATCAGTTATGTTGCTAATTTACCATGGAACAAACGTACAAATGAAACTTTAGATCTGGAAAAAGCTAAAAATGTAAATATTTATTAAAATATTCGTTTTTAATTAAAATTAATTATTTCATATGCTTGTAGGTATTGAAATCAAACCATTATGGCATGGAAAAGGTGAAAAATAGAATACTGCAATTCATTGCTGTAAAGATATTAAACCCAGATCGGCGAGGACCTATACTTTGTTTTATTGGGCCACCCGGTGTTGGCAAGACATCTATCGCTAAAGCTATTGCCACTTCATTAAATCGAACTTTTAAAAGGTAAAATTAACCAACCAACTTGTATTTAAATATTTATACTTACAATTATTGTATTGTATTATGATCAATAACGAAATTAAATTATTTTATTTTAGAATATCATTAGGTGGTATAAACAGCTATTCAGATATTAAAGGACACAGAAGAACATATGTCGGAGCTATGCCTGGTTGTATAATTCAAGCAGTTCATCAAGCAAAAACCAACAATCCTATTATTTTATTGGATGAAATTGATAAGATGGTAAAAAAATTAAAATAATATTGCTATAAATTAATAATTGTTATTTATTGTTGAATTATTATCCAACATACTTTGATCTGTACACATTTTTTGTTTATTATTAGTATAAAGGTTCAAGTGGTGATCCCGCTGCAGCATTATTAGAAGTTTTAGATCCTGAACAAAATAACTCATTTGTTGATTCATATATTAACTTGCCCTTTGATGTTAGTCAAGTGATGTTTATTTCAACAGCCAATAGTGCTGCTAATATACCACAAACATTGCGTGATCGAATGGAAATAATTTATTTGGAAGGATACACACAAGTATATCATGTTAACAAACAGAAATAGTTTATATTACTTAATAATAAAATATTTTACTCAACTTCATAGGAAGAAAAAATGCAAATTGCAGAAATTTATTTGATTCCCAAGATACTTAAAGATCATAATATGAATGAATTACAAATATTTATTTGCAAAAATACCATAAAAGATATAAGTATGTATTCTTATTTATTATTATCTACAGTATTATGTAATAGTATAAGTATTTGATTTTGATTAGTTCAAAAATATACTAAAGAATCTGGTGTACGAGAATTGCAGCGTAAACTTGAAGTTATTTGTCATTATATTGCTGTAGACATAGTTGAGAATGGTGATAAAATAATAAAAAACTATGTGATCACGCCTGAATTATTATTGAATATTCTTGATGTAAGTACAATAAGGAAATTATGTTTTTATGAAATTTGTAACTTAAAATTCTATTTTTCAGAGTGAATTATATAATGTGAAAAATGCACTGGTAGAAGAAAGTTGTAATAGAATAGGTGTTGCCATAGGAATGGCATGGTCCCCAGTTGGTGGGAAGGTTCAAATTATTGAAGCAACTAAATTGTACTCGAGTAAGGAGAAAAATCGGTTAGTCCTGACTGGTTTAGCTGGCCAGACTCTAAAAGAATCAGTTTTAATAGCACAGCATTGGATACAATCATTTGTAAAAAAAGTAAATTACTATATGTTTTTTAGTTGACAGATTATGAAAATCCCCAGCTTACTATCTTAAACTATTCTTTATTATTTAGAATGAAGTGAACATAGACAATTTCTGTGTTCATGTTCACTTACCTACAGGGGGAATTCCAAAAGATGGACCTTCTGCTGGTATTACAATTGTTTGTGCATTAATCTCTCTTTTCTGGAAAATACCTTTGAGGCCAATGATTGCCATGACAGGAGAAATATCATTAAATGGATATGTATTGCCTGTATGTAATGTATTCAATAATGTTTTTAATTAGTACTTTTCTATATTATATATTTTTTGCCTTAAAAGGTGGGTGGCGTGAAAGAAAAAATTTTAGCGGCCTACAACTCAAATATTAGAACAGTCATCATACCTGACCATAACATGAAAGATTTAAAAACAATACCTAACAATATCAGAGTAAGTATATCAAAAATTAAAAAAAAATATGTGGTGTTTTTAAAATAACCAGAATACAGATTTATCGTTGATTTCAAATGTATTACCTCAACACACATACTTCTGTACTATATAGAAATCTGTACCACAACATACATTTAACATAACCATGCCAGTATCAAGCAGTTTTGAATGAGCAATTTTTTTAGTTTTACAAAAATGTATTCCTTTATTGTTTTTCTTATCACATTTTGGAAAAGATGATTATTCCCAATCTTAACATTGGTTGATTGTAAGCGGGAATTAGTGGTTTAGGGCCAGTTGCACCGTCTACGGTTAAACTTCGATTAAGCTTAATCAGCTGATAACAGATATTTAACCGGGCAAATTCGGCCGATTAAACTCCGGTTAACTTTAATCAGAGACGGTGTAACTGGCCCTAATACTTTCTAGCAGAATTTTTGATTTGGTACTTTGTGGTGTCAAAATAAGATAATGAAGTACTTTTTGAAAAAATGGAAATATATTATATTTTTTTTAAATATTATTTTGGAAATAAATTAACTTAAAATTTTTTCAAAAATATGATTTAAGCAATTACAAAAAAATACCTTGTAATAGACATATTATTTTCAAAATATTTAATTATATTTAAGCTTTTGACAAGATAAAATTATTTTTCTTAAAGCTTGATAATTTAATATGGGATTTCTTCGAAATAATTCTTCAGCAATCTAGAAGTATGAAAATTCCTCTTTGAATTTGATTTGTTCATATTCTTTACTCAGAATCGTTATTTTGTTTACAATGAGTATTGTTTTGTTTATTAATATTTTTTGTTTTGCTTATTAAGATCATAATATTATGATTTATGAATTATGATATTGCCTGTCATTTAAAAACATTCAATTTGTTTTAGGAAGATTTAAATATTATCCCAGTGAAACATTTAGAGGAAGTATTGGATATTGTTATTCCTGGAGGATTGGCAATACTGAAAAATCCATCAGTTACAACGATGGAAATATGTAAACTTTAGTCCAAGAGTTATTATTTTATCTATTATTCATTGTTTTAATCAATACCATGTGGAATAAGTTGTGTCAAATTTTAGGGCTTGAAAAATATCTCAAGTCTGTGGGGCGCTTTGTCCGCCGCATCCCACTGCTCAATAAATTTTACCGCTTAAAACCCCGGTATATTTTAGGGGTCGCAAGTGCAAACCCTTGTGATCTCCAGTTTATGCCACAAATGTATTATATAAAAAAAATGTTTTAGTATTAATAAATTACTTAACTAAAACGATTGAATGGATGATTGTAAAATAATCATCAGGTAGTTATTACCGATGTTTAATAAATAAAACATTTTACTTTTTGGAATTTTATCTAGTATTATGTTATACTATCTGATCCCATTCACTTTGTTGACCGTTAAATGTACCAACTCTATATGACTCAAACTTTGTTCAATTCATTATTTAATATTCGGTGTACGGTATTCAAAATTTATCTTAACTTTTCCGTTTCTCGGAATGAAAATTCTTATTCGCCGCATTATTTTATCAGGTAGGCAATCTACCTACGGTGGAATAATACAATCATTTAATACAAAATCCTAAACCAACTGTACTAAATTCTGATGAATAAAAAAAAACAAATTTAACCATTTTTAAATTAGCCTATCTTTTCCCAGAGGTCTAATCTACACACAAACATTCATTTATATATATAAATATATTGACAAAAAATAATAATACAAATCAACAAACATGCCTGTAACCAATAGCAAGCAAATACAATACACTATTTTTATTTTAATCTGCAACTAAATTTTTTTCTTGACAGATGGCACTGTTGTATCTTTCGACATTCAGGTTTTCTATTTTCCGGTGAATTTTCTTTCATAAAAATCTTTTCTTGGCAATTATGAACATCTTAAAAATGCTCCGTTTTTATAAATATAGATGATTATATTACTAACCTTTTATCCTCTACAATGCGTTAGTGGTGCAGCAGTAGTCAATAGTCATACTCATACTTTAAAGGATCAATTGTATCATTAAAATGTGCACCGATAAATATATTACTAGATTACGTATTAACCACTGATTATTAGGATATTCATCAGCGGCAAATTGGGGAGAGATTTCGTTCAGGGAAAATACAAATAACACACTCATACATTAATTCTACTAATTAAGACTCAATTTCATCATACAAAGTTCAATAAAAAATCATACAGAAGCTTAAAGGCACACTATCTTCTATTTACTACATAATACATAGAACAGTAGAACAAATTTTAGAAATATCTTAAGAGGACGTGTCACGAAAAATTTACGCGTGCAACGACCAAGAGGATGCGCTGTTAAGTGTTTTGACGATCCGCAAGCGCGCGGCGTTTAGTCACGCCTACTATTCGCAATTCGCACCCGGCCGA
>NC_042494.1:76516022-76538861 GCF_005508785.2 Acyrthosiphon pisum | reverse complement strand
AGGAATTTTCGATCGATTTTTTTCCGTGACACGTCCTCTTAAAGATAAACCATGTTTATTTTGGAAAATATAAAAAAGTGCAATTGTTATGAAAACAAAAAAAAAAAACAAAATATTATAAAGTATTTTCTTTACTTTCCCAAAGTTCATGACAGAAACAATATCAAACTAAAAATATTTTTAAAATAAAATACATAGTTAATAATTTTATTATATCAAAATTTATCTTGTAAATGATTCAAAGGTGGCTGCTTGACATTCAACAAGCAAACCGAATTCTTGCCTTCAGCACCACAGCCAGTAAATAGCACAGCACAAAGTGCAAATGAAGACATTGCTGCCCAATACTTTTCGCACCACCGATTTACTAGGTCTAAATTATTTTTATTTTTTAGTTGCATGTGTGCCATGCAAAACCGATTAGTTGTGTCTTCCATTGATTTACACACAGATTCTAATACAATTTTGTTGGTTGAATGCTCTTCAATATTTAACTTGGATGTTGACCATATATTATCATATGGTGCCATTAGATTCTTTTTCAGATGAACTTTACCTGTGAAATATTAAAATTTATGTTAACACAAGTTAAAAGGTTTTTTTTTTAAATTTAATTATCGTCATATAATGTGAATTATATATATTGATCATTTGTAACTAAGTTTAATTAGAAAAATATAATAGATAAATAAAAATAACAGAAATATACAAGGAATATATTTATTTTGTACAGTATAAGAGTTAAATTTAATAAACAGTAGAACCTTGATAGTTGATAGACGAGACAAACTCAGACGACCGAATAATTTTTAGAAAATATAAATTCACAGAAAGTTGTAAAAATGGAGTAGGTTAATAATTTGATCAAATTATTTATTGAAAAGTAATTAGTAATAGTTTTTTGTATAATATTTTCACAATATTTGATTAATACGCATGGTAAACTGTGCAGTGTACCTATAAGTCCTACTTAAGGGACATAATACGCCACAAAAATCCCAGCACCTGACCAATGATAAAATGAAGGGACACCAATCTTGATTAATGATTAGAAAGTTTCTGTCCCCAATATTAGTAAGTTAGTAGATTATAGATAAACTCTTTATAAAAAAATAATCATCTAAATTCTATGGTGTAAATATTTAAAACAAGAACTTAATGATTCATAATTATGTGTATATAAGAGTTCGGAGGAGACGTCAGGCAACAAAGAAACCAATGTTGAACTTTTTTAATTGTATAAATAATGATTTTTATGATTAAGATTTCAAACTATGATTCTTTACTTAAAGATGGGTCTGACTAAAGAGTTGTTAAGTATAATTTAAGACTGTAAATTATTCATTATTGGAATAATAAAAATTAAAACTATTAAATAAAAATATAAAAAAAAAAATTACAAAGGTAACGAGTTAGTAAAAAATGTTGAATTAGGTTTTTAAACTAGTAAAATGTTTAAAAATTAAAATTAATAAAATATTATACTGTTATTATTTGTTATGATATTTATCAGCCTTAATACATTTTTTATTAAAATGATAATTTTAATATTATAATATTATAATACCTTTGGCTGAACTTTCTGAAACACTCTGCAATAGCGCTAAGAACTTTTTAAATGTTTCTATATGCTTGACATTTATTTTTATTTTTTTATTAACAAATTCAGCTAATCTTTTCTGACCAATTAAATATGCATCTCCATAAGTTAGCGCTATAAATTAAATAAAATGACATTAAAAGTTGAAAATTAATTTGAACAATGAAACGTACATTTGCATAATTTTAGTTGTACAAGTAACATAGTAGCACGACTGTCTTCAATAGAATCATGTCCAAGATTGCCACATTGAATATTCATATCCAAAAAATTTTTGGCCAAAAGTTTTAATTTACTTTTAGACCCTTTATTTCCATTCAAATTGAAAATAACACTAGTGTCTATAATGTATGGATGGAATAACTACAAAATATATATTATCAAAAACTGTTCTTTTAGGTGAAACACAATTTAAACCCAAGATATTTTTTTATACCTTTAATGCATCCAAGTCACAATTTAATGATTGTCCAATCAAAATTGAATCTGGAGATAATATTTTTATTATGTCTTCTTGTACATCTGTTAAAGTGGTTTTGACATCCTTAAGTTTTGAAGCTGTGATTCCAGAATATATAGTTAAATAATTAGTAATTTTATTGGTGGGTTTCACGAAAGACTCATATATTACCTAAAAATTAAACATAATACCCATAAAAAAAAATGAAAATATAAAGACACTTAAAGACAGGTTGGTATAGTATTTATGATATCTATTTTAGGATTCATACAGTGAAAATTAATAAAACTTATACAAAATATTTGTAAAATTATTACATATATATACAATTTTTATTATTATTATATTAAGTAGGTAATTCTGGAGGGTACCATCGCTGGATGATTTCCCTCATCATGTGCTTCATGTTATATTTTATTTTATGTATATAGTGTTATATCAGTCATCTATTTTACCTATTGTGTTATGTAATACAGATTGTAAATTTTCTAAATAAAAAAAAAAAAAAAGTAGGTAATTGATTATAAATCATAATTTTTCCGTTAGAGGAAACTAATATTCCCATGAAGGTGTGTATAGTTGAAATGCCATCCATTCTCAGTGGTGTACACAGTAGTAGAGTGGATGTTGAAGGGAGAGGTTATGTCCTCTCTCGTTATTCCATAAATTCCATTATTTGTGTCTTTGGAACAAGCACAAAAATACATTTAAATGTTAGGGCTTGGATTTTATAGCATTTTCATATTTTTTATAAAAAGCTTAAGAGATAGCTTAAAATTTGTTTCATAGAGAACTGAAATTAAAAAGTTTACTTTGCATATTTTGAGATATTTTTGCATTTTGACTCATTTCTTAATCAAAATTGGTAAAGTTATGAAATAACATTTTAATTTTTAAAAGTAAAATATTAGTATTTTTTTTTTTTATTTTGTTTATTCTTCAAGAAGATAATGGGCCCCACTGAACATGTTTGTGGGGCCCATAGTAAACAAGACCGACTACACGGACACAAACGCATCATTTTGCAATAGGTATTTGTTTTTAATTTTTAACTTTTGTTATCTGCTGATTTTGATGTGCCCCCTTATTATCATTTACTGGTTCGATTATCATCGAACGAGTTACGAAACCATTAGGTATAAACTATATTAATATAGCTGATTAGTGTACCCATACTTACTATACTAGTTGTGTTTTTGGTTGAAAGTGTTGTGATTATTCTGTTATAAAATTCCAGTTTTTGCATTTTTGTCGTAAATTTATAGCATACTTTAAGCACTTATTTACCGATAATTAAGGTAATATTATAGAACATATATTTGGTATTTCAAGTGCTATAAAATCCCAACCCTAATTATTATTAAAACATCTCTCTTCTGTGAAAGTTCCTAGGCTGTCCACTATCTACTCTATGGCTCATATTTATTAATTACAACTTACCTCTAATTGTTCATTAACAATGGAAACTCTAGTAAGTTCATTTCTACCAATAGATGTATAACACATTTCACAATCAATTGCATACATTGGACTGTTATCAGTAACAGGCAAGTAATGATTTTTTGTAAAACGGAAGCCATCCATTGTAAATTGACGTTTATTGGTAGGTAAAGGATAATTGTGAATCATCATTTGATTTAAAGACATCAGCAAACGTGTTCGTGAGCAAATTTCTTTATTCTCAACATTTTCTTTTTGTGTTGATGTAGATTCTGAGACTACATCGTCGGTTATTGAAGTTGTATTGTCGGTATCTATTAAAATATAATTGTTTTATTATTTATTACAACATTTTGTAATAGACAATTTTATTTTTGTTGCCAATAATCCATTTAAATAATTTCTTAGCATACAACCTAGTATTTACCATAATCAGCACACCAACTTGGGGGTAGCTCAACTTCAATAGGTGGTAAAAATTTATACTTTGAAAACATTGGCAAAGAACTTTTAAAATGAGAAAAATCTTCTTTAGTATTTACTTCACATCCATCGATTATTAAAACACAAGTTTGATTTAAGTTGCACTGCATTTCTAAGCTCGACCATCTAAAACATTTAGATACATTTTTTTTAAATCATTAAGTATTTTCAATAACCTACCAACTTACTTTGGAACATATTTTCCTGGACCATAAACAGAATATAAAATTAACTCATTTAGGTCAGAAGGTAATAATGGACTTTCACTGAAACCACTATCATTTAACTGTGACAATTGTCCACGGGCATTTAGTAATATTCGTGGGAAAGTCTGAAAAAATAAGTTTATTAAATATAATAATGCATTAATTTTGTTTAAGTTAATGGTGAAAATGTATTATAACAATACTAGTGTATTCATTTTTAATATGTCTTTAAAGTTTAAACTCAGTCAGTTACAATAACTAGATAAATATGTGTTTCAAAATACACTTTTGATGATGATTGTCATTGAAACATTAACTTAAAAAAAAAATCAACCATCAAAACTATTTGCAAGTACCTATTATAAAACAATAGGTATAATTGATTCACAAAGATGTGTGATATGAATTATTAATAAATATAAACATAGAGGGTACAATTGGACTTTTCAATGTACAATATTATTATATTGTAATTTATAGAATTATGATTAGGGAGATATTATTGTATAAATGTCTTTACAGCGGTTGTAGATACATTTTAGATGCAGTTTAATATACTTTGTTATCTATTACAGAATATGACTTAAATATTGAATTGTTATTATATACGAACTAGTATATCTTGAAGTTTTGTCTTTAAAAACAAAAGATTTATCTGTTATCAATTTATAATAAAACTCTAGTTCATTAAATAGGTGTTTTGTTTATTTATTCCTGCTCGTACGTATAAATTATGTTGATTAAAATAATACACTAGTAGACAAAAATAATCATACATTAGAGTGGAAATTGATATTGTTAAACATATTTAAATAAAAAAGGTAGGTAGATATGTGTTTAGTTATTAACGTATCCCATTGAGAGTTAATTATATAGAAATAATCAATATTTGTACCACCTTTTCTTTGCATGTACATAAATACAATGCAAATTACCTTAACAGAACTCTATAAAATTAGTATCAAGTATTTTATCAAAAATAAAAACAATTCCATAGAAATATACATTTTAATTGTTACAGAAATGAATATAGGACCAACATTTGCAATATATTCATAAATCCAATAACCTACTATAATGAATTTCCTGAGGAAAATTGTTTTACATAATTTAATTGCTAAATGTACAGTAATGTATAGGTAAATCATTTATTTTGACATATTATATAACTCTATGATAATAGTATGCATTACTATATATTATATACAATCATATAATCAGAATATAATGTATGGGTACAATAATATATTTCTATATAATTGTTTGTTGTCTAGTATAATAGTTGCTACCTAGTTATTAATATTTATGAAATTTATAGATGTAAAAAACTCATTTATTTTTTAGTACTTACTCTCAAAATTTTTTTTTTCTCTTTTAAATACAGTTTCAATTTTGAGTACTCTTCTTCTGTAAGTGTTTTCGCACCGTTAGCGGACGGAGGTTGCTCGCAAGTACGTTTGTACTTGACGACTGGCTGAGCGCTCGACGACAAAGGCGACATCAACTTTCGCTTGCCCATGTTAATTGCAACGAAGTGTGAACGCAGAAATACAAAAATCACATCCGCCGAGCAGTAGTGATTAGTGGGAAGTGATCACCAAAGGGCGAACACCACGTGCTGAATAAAGTATAATCTGCGTTCTGTACTTCTGTGGTATAATTGAACGGGTATAGTTATTAAACAATTAATAATAGCCGTGACCGTAAAATCTTTATATCCAGAGACCGAGAGACCGCGGTCGCACTCGCGCAGTCCAGCGCCCGAAAGTCGTGACTCGATTGCACAGTAGCACACCAAAATCAAAATTACTCGTGAAGTCGTGTGCTCGTGACGTAAATATTGTTGTTGTCAACGGATAACCGATAATGCGCGATAACTGATAACGATCTCGTGAGGGTTATGATAAGAAACACGATGTTTGCGCAGTATGGCCATCAGCAATATTGTAAAAAGTCTTTCTCGGCTATAATGCAAGACAGCTGCAACTTCAGCTGTTTTCAGTGTTTTGTTTGACGACAAATCGTTATTGTATCAGTAATATCATTGTTGTTTTCCATTTCTACTTTCTACTTTTGAGTTTTCTAGTTTTCAGTTGTCCACCATCCAAAGTTCCAGTCGTGTTCCACTGTTGTCAGTTCCAGGCTTCCAGCCTGCCTGGCCAGCCCGACGCTTGCTCTCTTACAGTCTTACGACTCACGAGTCTCACCCCGTCGAAATCTAACCCTCTCACGACGGCCGCCGTCTCCTCACCCACTCGCTCGCCGAACACAGCAGTGCAGCACGCCAGCACCCACAGCGCGGCCGCTGGCTATCGAAGTATCGAACCGTTTCACTCATCCCGTCAACGGCTCGCTCTCGCGGTGCTCGTTGAAAAGTATACCGTGCTATTATTACTGCGACTCTGAACTCGCCAGTGTACACACCACTCGCGTTCTACCCCGTCGTGCCGCGTTATAAGACCCAAAATTCTCCTCCTCCGACACACTCGGCATGCGACCTTTGACGTCGCCATTCAACAGCGCCCATTCCGCAAACGCCTGACGTAGAAATCCGAGTTCCAACTTTACGCCAAGGCGGGCCACCGCAGACGGACACGCGCCCTCTTGTCCGGGCGGCGTTGGCTTCAACAACTGCACTCCCTCATCCCCGAACGGCCGGTGGTACCCCGTTGAACGACTAGTGAGTTTAGAAACGGTTTTCGGCGTACCGAATACGGGAAACCACCCCAGTACCCCACCAGCGCATTTGGCCCCCAAGCCCTGATTAAGGGGAGTCCAGGAGAGACAAGGTTCCGGGGCCCATTTATATCCCCAAAATATTTATTTTTTAAAGCGATCAAAACAGTTTTTGAAAAATTAAAATAATTTTAGTAGGTCGTAATTATTGTAAAATAAAAATGTTCTTAATTTTATATCACGAAAAATTACTAAATTATAATAAATATAAAATTGATATTCTATGATGAAGTTTATAAAATGGGAGTTGTGAACTATACATTGTACGCATGGATGATAGTCTTTATTATCTATGATTGACGATTTTGTACGTGGTAATATAGGTAGTACAAAATTATACAATTGTATACAGTCGTAAGAAATGTAGGGGTATAATTTTTGAAATTAAATTTGAAAGTGGACCCTATTAATTATTAATCCGGGCCTGCGTAGACCGTGGCGTCTTGTCGTTATTATTATTATCAGGAGTGTGTGCGAGTGCGTGCGCGCCTAACGCTGCCGAACACAATAGCAAATTGGCGGAATTTCTCGACCAACGTCTCCGATATTATGCACCACCTACCTTAGTTTGTTGTTATTAGTATTATTTTCCCTCGTCAAATAGTTCTCGTAACATTTTTACATTACCCGTTCGATTTGCCTCACGTTTTTCTCACGGTTTTTTTTATTTTTACTTCGGGTTGTTATCAACGAGGTTACTAACCGCGGCTGCTAAGTGAAATGCACTCGGCACGACGTCTGTTCGTAGTTGTATCTGCCGAGTGATTGTAGATAGTGCACGCAGCACGCATTTCCGATTGATCACTGCAAAATTGCAATGTGCATTGCTCTATATTGCAAATCGTGACTCGTGACGTTTCTTCGTGTGACAGCATCGGTAGGTGTTTTTGTTGATTTTACGATTGCAGGACGATTGATTGTTATTATTAACGACTTTGTCGTCCTTCCAACAGTGCTACAGCAATTTTATGTTCTTTACACTCCGCGCGCCAACTACCTGCTGCTTTTATGAATTGTTTATTTATTCGTGTTTGAGTAGAAGTCGTTTTCAGTTGTTTTGATTTCAGCATAAAATTGTGTGTACCTACTACCTAGGTCAAATTCAATTCGCTCACTGTTATTCCACGACTTAAATCATTTTTTTTTTATTTTTGACCGAAGATGTTAGTTTGTATATTTCATTATCTAATCGGCTTTAACATAACTTAAATAAAACAATCTATAGATTTTAAAACCTAGGTATTTAACATTGACACGCAATTTAAAGCTATTAAATATATATTCTGTATTTTATCAGCTACCTATACAATTCTAGTAAATTAGGTATTCAAAAATGCATCTAAAGTTAAATTTTAATAAATAATAATTTATACCTATATAATATATTAGATGTATATTTAATTTAATTGAAAAGTGTTTTTGCTCCAAATTTGATTTTATTGCCTCATTTATTATTACATTCCATCTATTGGCATAATTAAAAATTATAAGTCAATTAAGTTTTTGAATACCAAAATAAAACAGTTCAAAGTTAAAATACCTAATGTAAAAACTGTTATGACAGGCAGACAAATAGGCTGTACTGTTGTTGCAGGAACGTTAGTAAAATATGTGACATTTGAAGAACAAATGTTTTAGCAATCCAATGCTTACCTATTCATGTGTTCAAATAAACTGTAATAAAAATAATTTATTTAAATACTTTTATGCAATATTTTTTTATAGATACATAATGAGAAACCGGAGCAGATTTACTAGTCAATCTGATCAATCAGACGATCAAATTTTTACACCAGTTGTACACACAAGGTAAAATATTCCTCATTGATTATTGTATAATCAATTGTTATAAATATTGAATATAACTACTTAAATTATACTTATATTTACTGATACGTCTAATGTTAAGGTCAAAATTTTCAACTATGCATCATACACGTGGAAGTAGTGATCGTCATGGAAGAGATGATTCAAACAACATTGGTAAAATATTAGTATAATTTAATGTTAAAAACCTACTTATTAATATTATTTTATTTTATCAATACAGAAGGAACTAGAAGAAGTACTAGGAAACGAAAGTTAAAATATGAAAATTACAGTGACACTTGGATTGTTGGTTCTCAAGCACTTAAAGGTTATCCAAATATGGTAAATGAAGAAGGAGATGGTAAACTTTATTTTATTTTCATAATTTTTCTTACCCACAATACTCAAGTATAAACCTAATAAATATAATATATATTTAGTTGAACGTAGAATTACCAGAAATTATAGATTGAAACAAGAAGTAGATGATGATGAAGATGATGATGAAGAAGACGATGATGCTAATGCTGAGGCTGATGCTGATGCTGATGCTGATGCTGATGACCAAGAAAATGAAGAAGAAGAAACCAATCATAACTCAACAACAAGTATTAAACAAGAAAGTAAAAATGTGTCTGTTACAACTGAAAATAATGATAGTCGTCCAAGAACAAGAAGAGCTGTAGCTGAAGCTAGTGACAAATCCAATGACCAAAATGTCGATAACGAAGATTTGTATACTCGTATAAAACGCACTCGAAATAAAAATCAACCTAAACCTAATAGTTAGTATAATTTTTACTTTAAAATTATTAAAAGATAATAATGTATTCTGTATAATTAAATTTTATAGCTGCTACAGAACAAAGTAGCGATGAAACTATAAGTTCTGAAGAGTTAAATAATTTGAAATTTGAAGATTATTTAACATCTATGAAGAAGTTGAATGGCAAAAAAAAAAGGAGAACTATAAGAATAAAACAATGCAGCATCAGGCAATCCAATCGACCAAGGTATTATAGATACAGTTTGCGTAAAGTTAAACCTATGGTCCAAAGATTTCAAATACATTCAGAAAAAAATACAAGTAAGTTTAATAGGTACCTATTAGATTTTATTTTGTTAATGATTAATTAAAAATAAGAATACACCAGGCGGCATACAAAAATACAAGTTTGCGCATGTATCCCTGCTATGGGCAGCTAGGACTGCTGTTTACACCAACTACCCCATCGTTTATACATGCGTGCACTGGTATACTCTGATTCTGACTAGAATAGTTTTTTTCTAATATTTCACTTGATTCAATCGTTGCCTTTTTGCCACTTCATACTATATTTCGAGGTAAATTTAGATAAATATGCATAGAACTTGTTGATTACACAATTTTATATGTGTTACCATTGAGTATATTATTATAAACTAATAATTAAAATATATTGTTACTTTTCTAAATAACCTTTGAAAATATAACTTAAGTTCCTCTTAAATTGTTCTTACCACAAATAACAAATAAAAAAAGGTGGGTAAGTGGATGTTGCTCTGCTGTACAGTAGGTTACAAGTGGGTCACTGTATAATGGATAGAATTAAATTTGAATTCAATGATATAATATCACTGTATAAGAAAAATGATTCTGAGCGGAGACGGTTTGCCAGTCTAGATATTAGACATACCTATTATAGGTATACTTATATATAGTATTAAAAAAAATTGACCTATAATAAGTATTAATAAATAAATTCCAAATTAATCATATAACAATATCCATCAGGTAACGCGTTATACATCAACAACAAACCGTGGTACTATCATAGATATATAATAGTATACTTTAGAAGTTTCAAGTACCCACAAATAATATTATACAATCATTACAATCGCAACAAAATAACTAAAATAGTTATTCCAGGTTTTTTAATATGTAATTTAGTCCAAATTTGAACTTAAAATTACTATAAAAATAATCTGTGCTTATGTATTTCTTAGAATTTTTGGCAACAGAATAAAATATTTACGTGGAATCTTGTTTTAAATTGCAATCCTTAGATATAAAATGTTGTAAAAATATGAATTTCAAACGCTCATAAAAATTTAATTTGAGTTTCTTATAGACATTTTTTTTTTGATAAAGGTAGATTATCCTTTAAGGAATCTTGTATTACCTTTTAAAATCTTAGTTCTAAAAAGAAAAATTTTTACGAATTATTAACTCAAAATAATTTGCTAATTTTCGTGATTTTTACATATTTTGTCAATTTTTTAGTTTTAAATGCTAATAAAAAAAAACTGTGACTAAGGATTTTTAATATTTTTCAAATGTCATTGTAACAATATAGTAGGAGCCTTGTATTAAATTTTCAAGTATTTTTTTTCAACAAATAAAGTTTTATTGACATTCATAAAAAAAAAAAACTAATTAAATTGGAAACTGAAATTGTCCGTAAACAGTTCAAAACAAATCAAAATATTTTGAAAATGTTATCATGTATAGAAAATGGAAATTTTAACAACCAGTGAAAATTTCATGTATCTACAGTCATTCGTTTTAAAGTTACACCAAAAACCAAAATCAATTTTCTCGAAAACAGACTGCGTAAAAATTCCAGTTTTTCCTTAATTTTTCTTTTGTTTTTCACGGCGCTTTTGAAAACTATATGAAATTTCAAATTTTGACCTCTCGAATGCACCAACTAGATTCACTTTCCCATCAAACAAGATACTGTTGAAGAAAATCGAAGCAGTTTTACTGCCCCAAACCGTGATGACAGACACAAAAATAAAAAAATAAAAAAACACACATCATTGTAAAATCAATACATTCATCGTTCCACTCAGAATCTAAAATGTCGAAGATACAGTCACAAATTTTTTATAAATGTCAAATCTTAAATTTTTAGGTTAGTAGGTAAAAAAAAATATTCTTATGGTTTTGAAACTCTTTACCGCTATGTACATTGTTATTTATAGTGTACAACTTATGATGTTTTTTTCAAAATATTTTGATTAATTCTAAGCTATTTATACCATTTTATGGTACATTAAAATATTGACATATAAAATAATAAAAGCTTATAAGGTCAGGTGAGGTAAGAGCCTAATCGGGTTATAAAAAATATTATCTTTCAGTTTTAAAGTTGATTTTATGAAGTTTAACAGTAATGGTATGTTGTATAATGTTGGTTACACTTTAGAATATTAAATACAGCAGTACCTAATCACTATCAGAAAAGCCAATGAGTTATTTACTCGTATTTTTTTAAATCGACGATAATTCAAAGGTCTAGTTAACTTCGCCTAAATTGCTCAATATAATTTCAAATTAGGTAAATAAATGTTATTTTATATTTATAATAGGTACTACTTAATTTATGAATTATATTAATTGTATGATACAAATTAGTATTAACCGATTATGCACTTCCACATGGGGAATGTGTGACATGGTTTATGGGGAAAATGTGGCATACCTAATTTTGTTAAATAGTTATAAAGATTTTATAAACATTGCTTGTGACTAAAATATTTATGAGTTACAAATATTCATTTTTAAATATGTAAATAGTTAACAATTATGCTTTGAACATTATATCAATCAAAACTTAAAAAAACTTATAGTATTAACTCTAAATTATAAAAACTTTTTGATGGTCTCTCAAATCTTGATTAATAATTGAATTCTTTCAACACTTTGTTTGAATACAACTGTATTAAAAGTACTGGTTTTGGACTTAACCAGGTAGCAGGAAAAGTGCACACTCTTTTTATTTAATCATTTTTTTTTTTCAAGTAAAAAATTATCAAAACACTTAAATACAAATTTGAATTACTGATACATTTATTAATGGATGATAAAAAACTATGTTCTACGCAAGAATACAGTAAAATGGTATCTTCCATTAAACTGAGATTTTGCAAAACCGTGTCACTGTTACCGTTACCTCACCCGACCTTACCAATTTGTTTTTGAAAAAAATAGTTGAGTCTATAGCGTTATTAATAGAAAAATAAATCTCTGATAGCAATATAAAATAATATATCCTTAAAAATATAGGCTGACGGACCATTTTCATTTTTAATCATTTTTGTATGCTCATTTAGTTAAAATTTAACAAATCTATTACAATTATCCTATTGAATAACATGGTACACTCAATATTGAATAAATACTCTATAGCAGAGTTACTTCCCTGGTTTTTTGATTTATTTTTCATTTTTATAATAATTAATAATTATGTAATTTTTATTTAACTTTTTATTTTTAGAATTAACTTATATTCATAATGATATTAACGTCCTGTAAGATAAAGTTATGGTCTGTTGTATCTTAGTAACTATATAATAGTGTACCTATATATTTATATAACAATTATTATTTTGAATACTATCTAAGTAATATAGTGTTTATATATTTTTTTTTTAAATATTTACTTGGTTGATTTCAAAGAAATTATGTTGATGATATAGCAAAAATATAATTGAATAGCTATGAGTTATTAAAACGTAGGTGTATCTCAATTAATAAAATAACTGTGATAAAAGTAATGTGTATAGTATATTTATAAATCTTTGATTTAAGTTATAAGTAGTACTGTTATTATTTTATTGTTGAAAAATGTAAAGATGTGACATTTAAATTTAGTCTATGCATATTTTTCTGAAGATTTTACCATTTATTGTTTTAAAAGAATTAAAACAAAACTATGATTTTATTTTTATAGTTTATAATTCCACTATCTACCATATGTGACCACTTTTAAGTGTCTTTCCTCTAACTTGCGTTGATAAACATATTATTTGTAATCACAATTTTATAGTTTTATTTGGTTTTATGTATTCCTTTTATTTATTTATAGGAGCTATAAAAACTCCTTCAAAAATGGTGAATGGTCCGAGGAAACGTCGATCTTCATCTTCATCTGATTCAAGTTCCTCTGGTATATCTGATAACGATTTAGAAACATCTGTCAACCAAACTCAAGTTATTAAAAAACCCAAAGGTCATACAAGAGATGATAAAAATAAAAATAAAACATCTCTAGAAGATATCAAACCAATTGTAGTAGACAGTGGTATTGGTTTTCATAATATTGGTGGTTTACAAGAACATATTGACTGTCTTCGGGAAATGGTTGTTTTCCCAATGATTTATAGAAATGTTTTTGAAATGTTTGAACAACACCCTGCAAAAGGAGTGATTTTCCATGGACCACCTGGAACAGGCAAAACATTACTTGCCAGAGCATTAGCTAATGAATGTAGTAAAGGTGGACAAAAAGTATCATTTTTTGTGCGTAAAAGTGCTGATGTATTATGCAAGTGGGTTGGCGAATCAGAAAGACAACTTAGATTACTTTTTGATAAGGTAAATTGTTTAAAGTTTCAATATAAAATGCTTTTTTTCAAACAATTACCTAAAACTTAAAGATAATTACAGTGGTGTAGAGAGAAACTTGGTCGTCCTAGGGCCATAAGAGACAGAGGGCCTCATTAAGGATCCCGGTGTCAAAGTAATTTTTTCCACAAAACTACGATCTATGGGAATAATGATACTGTTCTGTAGAATCAATCAAATTCGATAAAAAAAAATTAATTTGTAGAAGGTAATATAGGTTGCACTGAACTCCGTCTTTAAATATTTTAATCTAAAATTATATAATATGTATTTTAAAATTTCAAGCTTTTTACAAATTATACCTTTTTTGAAATAAAATAAAAAATCAGAGTTCAATGCAGCTTGTAGGAAGTCTTCTACTTTCAGATCCATATCAACCACCCCCTCCCCTCCTAAATAGGTATCAGGCAGTAGATTAGCTGAAAATTTCAAAAACTGGCACTGGGCTCAGAAATTAAATTATAATAAAAATATTAATTATTAAATATTGATTCTAGAAGCTAATAATAATTAAATTAAAAAAATAAAGGTTCAGTATTTATTTAAAGATACTGTGGTTCCCCAACTTGGACATACCTTGGGGGCCCTGGCCTAAATACGTCACTGGATAATTAATATTAACTGTGGTTGTCTTTACTTTAAAAATAATCCAATTTTTATATTTCCCTAGCCTTATACTAAAAATAAGTTATATCTGTAATGATGAATTATAAAAAATAAAGTTGACTAGTCAGAATATTTTATGAATAATTTATATACGATTAATCTGCTAGTTTTGCAAATCTAAGTTCCTATTTATTATATATAAGATAACCATGTAAGAACTAAATACATGATAATTAATTATTATTTTTTTATTTTAAGGCAAAAGAAATGAAACCTTCTATTATATTCTTTGATGAACTTG
Source organism: Acyrthosiphon pisum (assembly GCF_005508785.2). Classification (NCBI taxonomy): domain Eukaryota; kingdom Metazoa; phylum Arthropoda; class Insecta; order Hemiptera; family Aphididae; genus Acyrthosiphon; species Acyrthosiphon pisum. Next base: position 76,523,825 of record NC_042494.1, on the reverse strand, counting down.
ATGGTTTAGTACCTGTACGTTCGGGGAAACAAGATCAAGTACATAATAGTATTGTTACTACCATGTTGGCTATGATGGATGGATTAGAAAACCGCGGTGATGTCATTGTTATTGGAGCCACAAATCGTATAGATTCTATAGATCCTGCTCTTAGAAGACCTGGGCGATTTGATAAAGAGCTTTACTTTCCACTTCCAACAGACAAAGTAACATTGAATAATTATGCTAAATTAAACCTTTTGCCCCTACATTCAATTTTTTATTACAGGACAGATTACAGATATTACGTATTGTAACTAGCAAATGGAAGAATCTTCCTGAAAATGAAATATTAGTAAAACTAGCTGAAGAAACTGTTGGTTATACAGGTGCTGATTTGAATTCTCTGTGTTCTGAATCAGTATTGCAGGCATTAAATCGTACATATCCACAAATTTATAAAACATCAAAAAGACTACTTTTAGATTTAGATAAAATTCTGGTATTGTTTATTTTATTTTATTAAATCTAATTTTTAAAAAAAGCTCATCGTAGTGTTTTTTAAATTAATTATTACTGTAAAAAGCTCTACTAGGCAGTGAGCCATTTTTAAATTTTAATCAATTTAACTAAAAATAGTACTCATAAAATACTTTAAAATAATATTAATTTAAGGTAAAACTTGAAGATTTTGAAAAAGCTATGAGTAAAATTGTACCAACCACTGAGCGGAACGTTGTGCTCAATCCTAAAAGATTACCAAGTATTTACCGTCCGTTATATGAAAGTGTACTGGAGGATTTTATATCCTATATAACTAAAATATTTCCAGAACTCAATTCACAATCAAATCAAAGGTAATGTCTTAATATATATTCAAAGTAAATGGTATATATATTATATTGTATCTATATTCTATATATTCTATATACATTTAGAATTGGAATTTTATTTTATTAATTTAAATTATAAAATTTAAATTTTGTTATTTGTATATTAGACTGAGAGTAGCAAAAGCTCCTCGCCTCCTGGTTCACGGCTTATCGGATTCAAAAAATGTTTTGGTTGTTCCAGCACTTCTACAGCATTTTGAAAATTGTTATAGACATACATTAAGCTGTACAACCTTACATAGCAATTCAGCATATTCTCCTGAGGAATCTATTGTACAAGTAATACTATTATAATATTATAAATTATTATATAATTACTATCTACATAATTAACTTTCAGAAATGTAATGCATGATAATTATAACAACCATGCATTTTTAATTATGTATGTATTATATTTTTCCTTACATTATTCATTTTATTCATTTATAAAGTTCCTTAGTTGTTTACTGAATATTGCTTTAATATGTTTCAGATTTTTAAAGAGCTTCCTAAACACCTTCCTGCAATTTTATTTATTCCAAATATTGGTGAATTTTGGACCAGTTTAACATTTTCATTACAAAAGCTGTTCTTAGAATTATTGGATTCATTAGATATTACTCTTCCAGTGTTCATATTAGCAACATCACTTTATGATTTTAAGGATTTGCCAAAAGAAGTAAAAATTACATGCAATAATAAAACTTATATATTTCAACTATAAATAATAAATGTAATATAATTAATTATTAATTTTTTTTTACAGATATCATACCTATTTTTTGGTGATAAACGAAAATACTCTATTCCTAATCCACCGGAAAAAGCCGTACAATCGTTATTTACTATGCTACTTGATAAAGCCCTTACACCACCTATAATAGTTAATGAACAATCATTAGAAGAATTACCTATTGCTCCTATACCTAGTCCTCCAAAACTAAGTGAATCCGAATTAAAAAATATTATTTGTCAAGAAGAAAACACATTAAGAGAACTCAGAATATTTTTACGAGATATTTGTGCCAAACTTGCTCGAAATAAACAGTAAGTTTTTTTTTTTATTAAGTAGGTATTTTCAACTACATTTAATGAGAAAGTTCTCTTTAGTATTTTTTAATATTAATTAAACATAACAAAAATAAAATCTAAAAATTCATCATATCTTTTACATTCAAATGTTAAAGGTAGAAATGTTTACTTACTATGTTAATCATTCCACAACTATAACATAAATGTTATATTAACAATGCAGTACCTATTTTAATCTAGTTTTAGAAATTGCTACCAAAAATTTACCTACCACATTTCAGAAACATGTTTATAGTAACCATCAAGTAATACTCTTATTTCTAAATGTGTTTGGTAACATTTAATAGTCTTAAATCCATAGATACTCCTTTTATTCCCCGTAAATATCACACATATTTTAAACATAGATACAAGAAATTTGTTCTCACAACTGGGCTACATTGGTTTGGTTTGGACCCTAGATTATATACTATGGATGTATCCATACTTGTTTATGCCTGTATATTAGATTTTATGCCAAAATGACTAGAAAAGCTAGAGCCTTGGTTATTACTGCACATGTGTGAATGACTGATCACCTAACCAAATAGAATAACGTGCATGCGTAGTCTGGTCTCTAGATCAATAATTAGCTAGATACAGCCATAGTACATGGCGTAAAGTTTCTTGATGATTAATGATACAAACTAATTTGTTTATAACCACTTTTGCAGGTTTTTCATGTTTACAAAGCCAGTTGACATAGAAGAAGTACCTGACTATTTAGATATAATCAAGGAACCTATGGATTTAGAAACTCTTATGAGTAAAATCGATAAACATAGCTATATTTGTGCCAGAGACTTTTTAGATGATATTGATCTTATTGTAAGAAATGCATTGGAGTACAATCCAGATAAAAGTGCAGAAGATAAACATATTAGACATAGAGCTTGTTCTTTAAGAGATAAAGCATACGCTTTTATCAAAGCAGAAATGGACTCTGATTTTGAAGATACTTGTCGGGATATTAGAGATAAGCGCAAAAAGCGTAATGCTACTGAGATTGAACAAACTTGTGTTCCTGATTTCGTACACACAATTAAGAAAGATCAAATAGTAGATAAAGACGGTAATTACTAATCTAAATTGGCTTATTTTAGGTTCTGAGCTCAGTAATAAAGCATTTTGTTATTCTATGAATAGTTGGTCCCTCTAAAACACATATTAAACAATCAACATGTTATTAACTTAAATAATTAATCTATTAGGAAATAAAAACAGATTTTACTTTAGTTGTATTAATTTTATAAAAATTGATTTGTGTGATTAATATTTTGCAAAACCAATTATCTATCTTTCTGCTAACTGTATTTACTTCTACATAATATATTTTAACTGTAATAAATTCTACCGAATTGTTGTTTTGATCGAATTTGTAATTTTGTAGCTATTGCAACATACATTTCATTTCTATTTAATGCATAATATATTTTCAATTATATAATTTATTTTATGGTTTGACATTTTTAAATTTTACAACTTAATAAACACTATTTTAAACCTAAGTATACCGGGTGATTCTTTTATCATTGAACACTCATTATATCAAAAAGTGTAAATTTTTTTGAAAATATTTTTTTACATAGTTTCAAGTCGCTTATAAAACAAAGTTATATGGTGAGTAGTTTATAAGTTATAAATATTCAAAGTTTAGATGAGCGGTGAAGTGGACAAATATTTCGCGGGGTAACCCTGTACCACTCCACTCCACTCATCTAAACTTTGTATATTTATAACTCATAAACTACTCATCCGAAATTCGATTTTCATGTACCAAAATACTAAGAAAAATATTCTGCTATGGAATATAAAATTAAATCCCAATGTTGTCATTCAAAAAAGTAAAAAACTTAAAAAATTATAAGGATAAAAAATATTTAAAAATATAATTTTTTAAGAAAAACTATGTAAAAAAATATTTTAAAAAAAGTTTACACTTTTTGAAATAATAAGTGTTCAATGATAAAAAAATCACTCGGTATAATAATAAGCACAATAATTCATGATATATTTTCAATTATATAATTTATTTTATGGTTTGACATTTTTAAATTTTACAACTTAATAAACACTATTTTAAACCTAAGTATATAATAATAAGCACAATGCTACTATAATAATACAATTGTGTCCTTGAATACAAAAATATTGTCACCCATAACACCAAATGTTTATGTATAAGGTTTCGTCCATTTTTATGTAATTAGTAAGTAAAAACATTTTTTCAGAACATAATGAAGATAATAATAGCAAGAGGAAAAAACGTCGTAATATGTGGCAAAAAGGTTTAACCCCTAAGAAGAAAAAATACTCGAAAAATTCCAAAGTATATAATTGTCATTAATTTAATTAATACTTAGTTGATAACTCCTTGTAAACATTGTATTACTTTTATCACATTCTAATTTTTACTCCTATTGATTCAGGAACATGATGACAATACAGCCAATGATAATACTAGTAATCCCGCAATAAATGGAATTGAAATTCGTAAGTATTAAATAACTAATATGTATATTCCATTATAAAAAAAACCGCATGTAAGATTATTAATTTTGCTACTTTTAGCACTATGGTCAGCATTTTGTTATTTATTCACCTTTTATCAAGAAATTAAATATATTTTTATTTTTAGTTGCTCCTGATGAAAGTAGTAATGATAGCAACCATTCTATGGTGTGGGTGGACCGTTCAAATTCACCTAGTCCTACGCCTAATGAAAGCAATCAGCTAAGTTAGTAATAATTATAATTAAAACTAATTATTTTTGTCCTTGAATCAATAATTTCTTATTTTTGTTGAAAACTATTGTTTTCTTATAAATATTAATTATAATTATTTATGTATAGATTTGTCACCAATCATTCCCAAACAAGAACTTAAGATTGATAAGACCTTATTTCGCGCATTCATATGCAAAGATATAATGCCATTTTGGGATGAAATAGACGTTTATAATATTGATGATGGAATTGTTGATTTGTTTTCTGTACTCGATAATAAAATTAGTCAGTATTTACAAAAATGGGATCGATCCACCCTAGTTACGGTAATAATAACTTATGATTCCACTTGTTGTTTAAAAAAAAATTAAGAATTATATTTTAAAAGTATAATTATGCATCACTAAAGTGTAAAAATTGAAAATTGAAAATTTTTACTAATATAATTATTTTTGTATTTATATTGATATTACAACACTGTAATATCGTCCCCGTTCATGCAAAGTACACTAAGTCCAAAAATCGACTTAGAAATTTGTATTTTAACAATAATAAGAGCTATAAATTTCACAGTGTCATATTATTTACAACTACTCATTAACAGCTACTTCCCTTAAGGGAAACTCAATTAAAAAAAGAAAGAAAAAAATTTGGTTACATATGGTATACATTTAAAGTTTGAAAAAATTTCAAAAGCTGATTCATGTTTTTGGACTTGGTGTGTTTTGCATGAACGGGGACGATATAGTGTATTATATTTCAATAACATAACAGTGAAATATTTAAATTACGTTTTTAAAATACAATTTAAATCTAACCCTTAAAAGTGCTAAGATTATTTATTGTATACATTTTTGCTTTTGGTTATTAATTATTTATATTTATTTTTATAGGAGTTAAAATCAGAATTTGAAGAATTTAAAATTCATTATATTAAAGAGCTTGAAGAAAAAAATGTATAAATATGTCTTGCACTTTACTGTATCAAACTGCCAAAGACATTTTTAGTTAAACATCATATTACATGGTAAATTAGATATATATTTAAACTGTATTAATTTTTTTTTATGATACTGAATCAGTTTTATACTGCCATTTTATTTTATAATTTATCTGATTGATTTTTTTTGTACCGAAATATTAAATTTCAAGTTTCCATTAATATAAACTTGTAACTAAAATGTTGTTATAATCTTAGGCATGTTATAATTTTAAATAAACTAACTGTGAATTAATTTAATTTGTTATTATTTATCTAAAACAACGAATCTAAAAGTTGTTCAAAGTTGGTTTTCATTCCTATAATATTATCATAAAAACAAAAATGGAATTTTAGAACCACACTGGTCTTATTAAACAAAAGTTTTTTTTAAACTGGAACTTTTGCTTCTTCATATTAGGTTCAAAATGTAACATGTTAATATGTTACTAATGCGTGTATTACATTTTCTTTCAATTATAAATGCTTTGCTTTTGAAAAATGATTTTAAACAAAGCTTAACGATTAATGAACCATCTATAATTAAGTTTATTTTATTCTGTGATATTACCATAAATGGTAATAATGATAAATGTCAAAAAAAGAAAGAATAATTTCAGTCTCATTATCATAATATTTATAATACTAAAAAGTTTAACGTTGTATAATTCATCAAATTGAATTAAAACTAAATTTATCTGGTGGGTATTTATAATCTTACTAAAAAAACCTAATAAAATAAAAATGCATTATCAAAAAATATTTTATTTAATAGAATGTACTATCCCATGTTTCAATGAAATGAATTTAATAGTTGTACTTGTGGCATGGTGTAAATACCTATTCCTGTTTTCCCATATATTTTTAAAAAAAATACAACAAAATAATAACACCAATAAAACACTTTTATAGTTGAAGATGACAGGATTTTTCTACACCAAAACCTAACGATTTACAGAAAAATATTAAATGATAGACAATGTAGGTGTTTACTCTATGTGCCAAAACCATAGAATATATGAATTGTGAATACCCTTAATCATTGGCGCAAATCTCAGGGTTGCTAAGGGTGTTAAGCCCATGATAATAACGGTATCTGTACATTTCCCCCCCCCCGCTGTTTTCAGCGTAGTAGGACATTTCCCCCCCGATAAATAAAATTTTTGTATGCGGACAATTTCCCTCCGTTTTTTTTTCGTTTTTTTATTTTTAATTATTTACCTTCGAATATATAATTATTATTTTTAACACATATTTTAGATTCTGAGTGAAACGATGAATGTATTGATTTTACAATGATGTGTGTTTTTATTATTTTTATTTTTATTTTTATTGTGTCTGTCATCACCTTTTAGGACAGTAAAAGTGCTTCGATTTTCTTCAACAGTATCTTTTCTGATAGGGAAGTTAATCTAGTTGGTACTTTGTAAAGATCAGCACGGGCCGGGCCATAATTTAAATATTACGGGTTGGTTATAGGTGGGATCGTATTATTCATCGGGCCGGGTCGGTCAAAAATAAAACTTATTAATTTAATTCGTAACACTATATGTGATCTAGGTTATCTAAATTAATAATAATAATTGTATTACCAGACTGTATGATATTTATAAATAGATCACTGGTGAAAACCAACTTTTGTCTACTATGTCAATACTGAAAGGAAATAAAGTTGATGTATATTTTTATTTACAAACGGGCGTGGTCAGGTTGGACTTTGAAAAAAATTACAAATGGACCGGGCCTGGACGTCGAAAATTTATATGTTTAATCTTTGGGGCGGATCGGGTCGAAAAAAAACGGCCCGTGCTGATCCCTAGTACTTTGAGGGGTCAAAAGCGCCGTGAAAAACAAAAGAAAAATTAAGGAAAAACGGGAATTTATACGCTAAAGCTGTTTTCGAGAATACCAATTTTGGTTTTTGGTGTAACTTTCAAACAAATTACCGTAGGGCATAGATACATGAAATTTTCACTGGTTATTTATATTTCCATTTTCTACACATAATACAATTTTCAAAATATTTTGATTTGTTTTGAACTGTTTAGGGACATCAGTTTCCAATTTTATTTTAGCACAGTTTATTTTTATACTCATTTTAAGTTCAAATTTGGACGAAATTACATATTTAAATACCTAGAATAACTATTTAAGTTATTTTGTTGCGATTGTA
>NC_042494.1:76513156-76515972 GCF_005508785.2 Acyrthosiphon pisum | reverse complement strand
CGGTAATAATAACTTATGATTCCACTTGTTGTTAAAAAAAAATTAAGAATTATATTTTAAAAGTATAATTATGCATCACTAAAATGTAAAAATTGAAAATTGAAAATTTTTACTAATATAATTAGTTTTGTATTTATATTGATATTACAACACTGTAATATCGTCCCCGTTCATGCAAAGTACACTAAGTCCAAAAATCGACTTAGAAATTTGTATTTTAACAATAATAAGAGCTATAAATTTCACAGTGTCATATTATTTACAACTACTCATTAACAGCTACTTCCCTTAAGGGAAACTCAATTAAAAAAAGAAAGAAAAAAATTTGGTTACATATGGTATACATTTAAAGTTTGAAAAAATTTCAAAAGCTGATTCATGTTTTTGGACTTGGTGTGTTTTGCATGAACGGGGACGATATAGTGTATTATATTTCAATAACATAACAGTGAAATATTTAAATTACGTTTTTAAAATACAATTTAAATCTAACCCTTAAAAGTACTAAGATTATTTATTGTATACATTTTTGCTTTTGGTTATTAATTATTTATATTTATTTTTATAGGAGTTAAAATCAGAATTTGAAGAATTTAAAATTCATTATATTAAAGAGCTTGAAGAAAAAAATGTATAAATATGTCTTGCACTTAACTGTATCAAACTGCCAAAGACATTTTTAGTTAAACATCATATTACATGGTAAATTAGATATATATTTAAACTGTATTAATTTTTTTTTATGATACTGAATCAGTTTTATACTGCCATTTTATTTTATAATTTATCTGATTGATTTTTTTTGTACCGAAATATTAAATTTCAAGTTTCCATTAATATAAACTTGTAACTAAAATGTTGTTATAATCTTAGGCATGTTATAATTTTAAATAAACTAACTGTGAATTAATTTAATTTGTTATTATTTATCTAAAACAACGAATCTAAAAGTTGTTCAAAGTTGGTTTTCATTCCTATAATATTATCATAAAAACAAAAATGGAATTTTAGAACCACACTGGTCTTATTAAACAAAAGTTTTTTTTAAACTGGAACTTTTGCTTCTTCATATTAGGTTCAAAATGTAACATGTTAATATGTTACTAATGCGTGTATTACATTTTCTTTCAATTATAAATGCTTTGCTTTTGAAAAATGATTTTAAACAAAGCTTAACGATTAATGAACCTATCTATAATTAAGTTTATTTTATTCTGTGATATTACCATAAATGGTAATAATGATAAATGTCAAAAAAAGAAAGAATAATTTCAGTCTCATTATCATAATATTTATAATACTAAAAAGTTTAACGTTGTATAATTCATCAAATTGAATTAAAACTAAATTTATCTGGTGGGTATTTATAATCTTACTAAAAAAACCTAATAAAATAAAAATGCATTATCAAAAAATATTTTATTTAATAGAATGTACTATCCCATGTTTCAATGAAATGAATTTAATAGTTGTACTTGTGGCATGGTGTAAATACCTATTCCTGTTTTCCCATATATTTTTAAAAAAAATACAACAAAATAATAACACCAATAAAAACACTTTTATAGTTGAAGATGACAGGATTTTTCTTATAATATTTATAATAAATGATTGCCTTAAATATTATTATTTCTTAATTTGTGGTCTAATATAATATAATTAAGCAAATAAATATAAATGTCCCTTATTCCTTAGGACCGTTCTTACAATGTCCGGTTAAAGTTAACTTAACCGGCCGAATTCTGCCGGTAAAAAAATTTGTTATCAGTCGGTTAGCGTTAACCGACACTTTACCGTACTTTGTAAGAACGGCCCTTAGTCAATATTAGTCATATTAGTCAATATTATGTGGCCATGTAGGGATAGGACCCGCGCAAAAATCACAGAATTGTGCTAAAATCATCAGTCCTTGGAACTAATTTGGCAATACCATGCAATACTGTTATCGTAGTATACCGGAGGTTACCAGCCAGCTACCACGTATCTATCACGATACCAATATACCATATGTATTCGGTGATAATAGATCGAAATATCAAGTAACTAGTAAGGTCAGCCCTAGTTTCGACCTTTTTTTTCGTCAACGGTGGCGGATTAACTTTTTTTATTCAATACCTAGTAGGCTAACAGTTCATCATGTTCCGTAATATTTCTACTGCGGTGAAAGGATGTACCGAAGTCGTGGCGACCACATCCACTAAGGCGCCGTGCCCAGGTAAACCGTCTAAACAAACTGTGCCGCCTAGGAAAATCTACCTGACCAACTTCACCTTGCAAAGTAGTCTGCTATCCAAGAAAGCATTGACTCCAGTTACCGCGACCCAAATTCGTTTGGTCCACACCGATTTCAAGATCCCAGATTACACCGATTACCGTCGTAACTCTGTGAAAGACCCGAGCGCTTCTAACCGCGACACATATGAAAATCGAAATGCCTTCACATACATGGTTCTGGGTACTGCCGTCACTGGCACAATGTTCTGCGCTAAGGCAATCGTTCACAAGTTTGTCTTGTCAATGGCACCGGCCGCCGATGTCTTGGCCCTGGCATCCATAGAAGTTAACCTTAATGATATACCGGAGGGCAAGAATGCAACCATCAAGTGGAGAGGAAAGCCCTTGTTCGTAAGACATCGTACAACCGCAGAAATCGAAACAGAACAAAATACCTCTCTAGCTGAACTCAGAGACCCAGAGGACGACTCTGTCAGAGTTCAAAAGCCCGAATGGTTGGTAATCGTTGGAGTATGCACTCATTTAGGTTGTGTACCAATTGCAAATGCAGGAGATTGGGGTGGTTATTACTGCCCATGTCA
>NC_042494.1:76507652-76513106 GCF_005508785.2 Acyrthosiphon pisum | reverse complement strand
CGTCTCCACTCAGAATCGTTTTTCTTATACAATGATATTATATCTTTTGAATTCAAATTTCATACCATCCATTATACAGTGATCCACTTGTAATCTACTGTACAGCAGAGTGACATCCACTTACCCACCTTTTTTAGCTTTTGTTCATATTTATTTTTTTTTATTCTTGTGAAAACTGTGCGTTAACTTAAAAGTCTTTAACCTTAATTTCAATAAAAAAATAACAAATAATATTTAAAACAAGTTAAGTAAAAATATAGTTTTAAATAAAAGTAAAATAGTAGTATACCTACTAATATTGAATTAAATGGAACAATTATTCGATTGGTATTATTTTCATTATCAAATAATGACAACGGTTTTGGTTCAGGCCCTCCCGTAATAGCCCAAATACCTTTTATTTTTAATTCCGATAAAGGGCATAGAGCGAAGGATACTTTTTATTACGAATTCTTCTTAATGATCTTTTTCTTCTGTTAATAAAACTATTGCTTCGTTTGATAAATTAGACGTTTCTATTGCGAAAAGTCTGGAAGGAGTATCAAAACTTTATCTTTTATTTAAAACTATATTTTTACTTAACTTGTTTTAAATATTATTTGTTATTTTTTTATTGAAATTAAGATCAAAGACTTTTTAGTTAACGTACAGTTTTTACAAAAATAAAAATAATAAATATGAACCAAAGCTAAAAAATATGTGTTAAAAATAATAATTATATATTCGAAGGTAAATAATTAAAAATAAAAAAACAAAAAAAAGCGGGAGGAAATTGTCCGCATACAAAAATTTATCGGGAGGAAAATGTCCTACTACGCCGAAAACAGGCGGGGGGGAAATGTCCACCATTAAATTATAACTTATTGTACTACCACTATAATATTTCTATTATAATTACATTTATTAAAAATTCAAAAACAGATTAAAAAAACTTTGGTGCTTATGCCCCAATGATATTTTTGGGTGATTGGTGCATAAGCACTTAATCTTTCAGGAAGGGAAAGTACTCAAACAGTTGGACGGATCAAAGTCAATGTTATAAAATATTAATATAACAATAATCTTATATTAATATTGTTACTTGTTACCAGGCAAGTGCGCAGGATTTCATAATGGTGGGGTTTGAAAAAAATATATTATATAAAATAGATACCTACATAAAAAATTAGTAAATATTATAAATTAATATATTATATACAATAATAGTGATGTGGTATTATGTTAAGCATTATTAATTATTACAAATAAGATTATAAATTATTTTATATAATCAATCAAAAATTAAAAACAAGATTTATATTTTTTGGTTGGAACCCCCCCCCCCCACAATTTGGGCACTATCATGGTTGTTACATTAGGTAATTCATGATGAAAATATTTATAATAAATGGTTGCCTTAAATATTATTATTTCTTAATTTGTGGTCTAATATAATATAATTAAGCAAATAAATATAAATGTCCCTTATTCCTTAGGACCGTTCTTACAATGTCCGGTTAAAGTTAACTTAACCGGCCGAATTCTGCCGGTAAAAAAATTTGTTATCAGTCGGTTAGCGTTAACCGACACTTTACCGTACTTTGTAAGAACGGCCCTTAGTCAATATTAGTCATATTAGTCAATATTATGTGGCCATGTAGGGATAGGACCCGCGCAAAAATCACAGAATTGTGCTAAAATCATCAGTCCTTGGAACTAATTTGGCAATACCATGCAATACTGTTATCGTAGTATACCGGAGGTTACCAGCCAGCTACCACGTATCTATCACGATACCAATATACCATATGTATTCGGTGATAATAGATCGAAATATCAAGTAACTAGTAAGGTCAGCCCTAGTTTCGAGTTTTCGACCTTTTTTTTCGTCAACGGTGGCGTATTAACTTTTTTTATTCAATACCTAGTAGGCTAACAGTTCATCATGTTCCGTAATATTTCTACTGCGGTGAAAGGATGTACCGAAGTCGTGGCGACCACATCCACTAAGGCGCCGTGCCCAGGTAAACCGTCTAAACAAACTGTGCCGCCTAGGAAAATCTACCTGACCAACTTCACCTTGCAAAGTAGTCTGCTATCCAAGAAAGCATTGACTCCAGTTACCGCGACCCAAATTCGTTTGGTCCACACCGATTTCAAGATCCCAGATTACACCGATTACCGTCGTAACTCTGTGAAAGACCCGAGCGCTTCTAACCGCGACACATATGAAAATCGAAATGCCTTCACATACATGGTTCTGGGTACTGCCGTCACTGGCACAATGTTCTGCGCTAAGGCAATCGTTCACAAGTTTGTCTTGTCAATGGCACCGGCCGCCGATGTCTTGGCCCTGGCATCCATAGAAGTTAACCTTAATGATATACCGGAGGGCAAGAATGCAACCATCAAGTGGAGAGGAAAGCCCTTGTTCGTAAGACATCGTACAACCGCAGAAATCGAAACAGAACAAAATACCTCTCTAGCTGAACTCAGAGACCCAGAGGACGACTCTGTCAGAGTTCAAAAGCCCGAATGGTTGGTAATCGTTGGAGTATGCACTCATTTAGGTTGTGTACCAATTGCAAATGCAGGAGATTGGGGTGGTTATTACTGCCCATGTCACGGTTCACATTATGATGCAGCTGGAAGGATTCGTAAAGGACCTGCACCAACGAACATGGAAGTACCACCTTATAAATTCATTAACGATAATACACTTCTTGTAGGTTAATGTGTAATTTGAGGTGTAACTTTTCAAGTTTTTGTCTTTAGATGTACATGTACGTTGTTAACATTTTTTAAATATAATATGTAATCCTGCTATCTGAAATTTACTTTGTTTTTAAAGTCTAAAAGTATGATATCTTAAATTAATGTTCAATAATATGTCATTTGTTTAAGATAAACATATTTTCATGTAATTTCAAACATCTAGCTAAATAGTAAATATTAATTCCAATAAAATACTGTATAATTTATCTACAAACTGAAATATAAATAAAAAAAATTATAAACACCAAATTTGTAAATGTTTGTCCTAAAACCTGGGCAGTTGCTCTGCTTTATAGAATGAATTGAGCGTACATTGCCATTGAGGGCTTAAATTGTAGGTTACTGTCATTGATATGTTAAATTGGAATTCAATGATAAATCATTGCATACAAAAAACAATTCTGAACAGGTGGTCATGATGCGGTCTATACTACTATGAGTAAATTTGTTGATTTATTTTTATTGCTTTATAGTAGGTACCTAATTTAGGTACCTACAGAAAAATATGACATACCTACTATTCTGTGTTATTTTTTAATTTAATTTTATCACTGGAAAGTAACTGCGGCTTGAATTATTAAGATAAACAACATATTATAATGTTTGTCGATCATACAGTGCTTAATATCAATAAATGATACTGGTAACTATCTGGTAAATTACTGGTAAATATCCACCAAGCCCCATAATAACTTACTTTTAGATATTAAATCATTTTAGTTTATGTTGTGTCCTTCCACCTTGTCGTGTTACTCAGCAGATATGTTAGACTGCCAACCAATAGAGAATGGTGGCGGTCAATAATTTAAACACAACACGACAATTGTCAATATATTTTCAGTATTCTTGGACTGAGATAACGTAAACATAGCATAACAATATATTATAAGGTAGGTACCTATTAAAATACTTAACAATGCTGTTCATCAATACATTAAGTACATTTTAGTTTAATAAATTGTTATTAATCTGTATGTAAAAATGGTAAACACCCATAAACATTTTTAATAGAGAGGTTGTAGGTAGCATACTACACCAACAAAGTAGAGATAGGTAGCCATAGAGCACACGGATACACTACCTAATTTATTTTAATTGATACGATAAGTTAATTAATTAATAATTTTTGCCAAAAATACTAAATTATTATACCTACCTAATAGCATATATTTATATTTTATATTATTGATTATTTAACTTTTGAGCCAATACAGATTTAGTGTGAATAGGCAATAGCATAAAATTAATAGAAATTGGGATAGGAATATTTTGAAAATATTTTGTGACATTGTATAGGTAATATATAAAATTCAATAGGTACTACAAATTATTTAAGTAATTATTTAAGTCCCATGAACAATAATTTTGAATTACAACAAAATTACTTTAATTCTTTAAATCATTAATTTTGTCCTAATTTAATCTTAAAATGTCTACAAAAAAATTTTAATTTTAATATTTGTTTAGATTTTTTTGTTTCAGTATGAGATACTATTATAAAGAACCTATATACAATTTTTAAGTTTTAGTTATAACAATTTTATAAATTTTAAAACTTTAAATGCTTAACACAAAAATTGTGCATGTATATCTTTAATATTTTTGAATACATTATAAAAATTATTTATGAGGAACCTTGTATAAAAAAATTGTTTAAGTTTTTTGACCAAGAACATTTTTTCATTCATATTTATAGAAAAAATAAGACTTAGATCAAAATGTCAATAATTATATCAAGATGTGTCAAAAGATTTTGAAAATTATTCCGAGTATAGTAATGCTAATATAATTTAGTATATTTAATATATTATATAGATAATAGATTAAAAAAAAAATAAAAGTATCCACAATTAATTTTGAATTCCAACAAAATAATCGATTAGGTATTAGGAAACTTTTTTTCCAAATCACTAAGAAAAGTATTTTACATTTTTTACTATTGTCTATTGACCCCTAAAAGTTATATCAAGATGCAAATAATTGCAAAAAACTAATATCAAAATATCAAAATAATATTTAACGATTTCAACTTCTATTAAAATTTAAAAGCATCTCCAAACAAAAAAAACGGCTGTATGCATTTCACCGGCCACTGTCATCTGCTATTATTTTATAGCAGCTGCTATTGAGTTGCATAGGATGCAGTCTTGGGTAAAATACATTTGAAAAGTATTTGGAATAAATACTCGAATACTTGATAAATATAATATTCCGAATACTTAAAAATATTTTTGAAAAATATATGAAATGATACCAGTTATAATTGAAGGGTGGAAATGCAAAAGGTGGTATTGCCAAAAACCAAAATGTTCATAAATCAAGGAAAACTGTAATACATTTTCTGACGATTATAAACACTCAGAATAAGTTTATTTATATAAAAAAAATAAAAAGTAAACGATTGACAGTGTTAAAATAAATCTACCTAAATTGTAAACATTGTTTTTAATGCTTTAAAAATTTCGTGTCAGACCAAAAGCGTGGTATTGCATTTGAAAAGGTAATGGCAATATAACGTTTTAAAGTTGTTTCTATTTCTGCTGATGCAAAACGCATTATTGCCGGCAATGCCATGTTTTGAAGAAAAACGTAATATTGGCAATACCATGTTTTGCAATTATATCAAATATGCTCCAATACTAATAGGTACCTTTTTTTTTTTGGTAATGCACCACTACATGGGAGACGCACGTTTATCAC
>NC_042494.1:76504220-76506648 GCF_005508785.2 Acyrthosiphon pisum | reverse complement strand
TCACCTTTGCTTGACACCAGGAAAGCGCTTTTTAGTGCTGCAAGAACACTTTCGGCGGTGGAGGTGGGTTCGAGGTCAATGACCTCCATATCTACTAAGGTGACAGAAGCTGCCACAGTGACTATGGCACCAGCTAGCTTTTCGGTGAGAGCTTTCTTCAACGGGACGGCTGCCTCTCTGGACTTTCGGCTTTTGCCCAGGTCAACGACAATGTCACCAACTTTGGTTTTTCTCATTCCTGTGACCGTGGCTCCGGAGTTAACCCCTGACTCCTGGATGACCTTAACTGTCTCCTCAAATGAGGAGCGACTAATAGATACCTAACATGGACAATAATACGTTTTGACATCAACATGATAATACCACGTTTTTCTTTGATGTTAAATATGGCAATATCACGTTATGTATTGAACATCAGTTTTAAAAACGATTTTATTCACAAAAGTAATCGGTACAATTTAATTCTGACTGCAAAATCAAATTCCTCGCATTTTTCCCATAAAAATCGATGTTGAACTCGATTTTTGAAATTTTGGCAGTACTACGTTTTGCATTTTCACCCTTCAATTTTGATATTGTATGATATTAATAGATAATTATTGATTCCAAATTTCCAGTTCATAAAATATAAATTTTGTATTTTTGTTTTAAATCAAATGCAAGGGAATAACATGCAAATCCAATTAATTTCCATACTATAAAAGTATTCCGAATAAAGTATTCAGAATAGTTTCAAAAGTATTCAGAATACATCACAAAATACTTTTGGAAATAGTATTCTAAAAGTATTTGGAATACTTAAAAAGTATTCGGAATACTACCCAAGACTGAATTAGGATATGCCGGATGTGGTCTACCTACAGCCGGGTGGTATTTACACGAACTTATGATCTTTCAATCTTCATTCACTATGTTTATACTTTATAACATTATACTTTACAACTTTCGATCAGTGGCGTGCCGAACTGACAAGCAGACCTGAGGCAAACTATACAATTTGATCCCCCTCCCCACCACCAACAATTTTTTCAAAATAGTGAAAAAAAAATGTTTTTTTATTATTCAAAATAATAAATATTATTAAGTTTTTTTAGGTATAAGTTGCATATCTATACTAACAAACCCACCCACCTACCCAAATTTCCCTTGAGGCAATTGCCTCAAAAAATGACTGTTCGGCACGCCACTGCTTTCGATAACAATGCTTCGACAGTTCGTAAATGTATGGTCATATGGAGACATGGAGTATAGACTCGGCACTCGGACGCCTGACGCAGTGACGCTCGGTACGTCACTTATTGTGCGACACTACAATATTTAATCAACATATTATTTTGGCATTCGATATGGAGGCAAATAATTTTATTTAATCATAAGTAGTGATGAATCAACCACCCATCTTTTAATTAATACAAACGTTTTGGGGAACAATGAAAATGCCCAATGTAATAAATCTCCAATGTTAAACATTTTAAAACTTAAAATTTGATAATTGTTGTCAAAATTCACACTTTAAATCAGTGGCGTCACATGGGGGGGGAGGTCTGATTTTAAAAGCGGCCCAATGGGCCGGTGCCCAGTTTTTACCGTTCTACCATTATTATATTTTTGATACATTTTTACTAATTAGTTATTAATATATTTATAATTAATATATAAATTTATATTTAGACGTATGCGGGGACGTACACATTGTATATTGTATGGGTATGTATTTATGTTTGTTTGTGTGAGTGTGTTTTGTGAAGGAAAATGAACATATTAATATTGTTGTATGTACAATAATAATAATAATTAGTATCATAATCTCGTATAGTTTAATTTCTAAAATCTAAAGCCGCATTCCCACGACTGGTGTACTTGGCCAATATTTGGTACTGGTGGTTAATTGCCATGGCGTCGGATCGGCATACTTGTACAATTATTTGTCACTGGTGTCGTTCCCGGCGATTGTCGGTAAATATGACACAAGTCAAAGGAACGGCCAATATACTTGCACTACTGATCCCACGACCGGTTCATGTCGACCAGGAAAAACACCAGCATGATAACTTTAGTCCAGTGGCGCCACAGTTTATAGGTATTAATAATATAATAATTTTTTTAATGAACAATGTTTCATCATGACCATGACCACGTTATGTAACAATCGATGTTTATATGCGCACACATCTGAGATCAATATAGTTGATAGATTAGCATTTTTCTATATAAATCTACGTAGGTACTATAATATATTTTATATGATACCCACGCACCCATACTTTTTTTTATTAAAATATAGGTACCTATTCAAAATCAATTTTTGTGATTAGATAATAATTAATACTTTTATTTAATAAATATCACAAGTTCTTCGTTCATTGTCTATTTTAGTTTCATAAATTAAATTAGTTTTATTGTTTGTTTTTGTGAGTGAATGCGGAGT
>NC_042494.1:76503182-76504120 GCF_005508785.2 Acyrthosiphon pisum | reverse complement strand
TAATTTAGTTTTAATTTTAATAAGTGATTTTATTTATAATGATCAGAATAATACAGTTATTTTTAGAAAAATATTATGACCTAACGTTCATGTTTCCATATTTGGAATTTGGGACCATGGTATATTAGTATTTAATATCAGTCATCAGTTTTCCGGTGTCTAAGAAACAACTCATTTTAGTACTTACTTCACATTGTTAAATTAAATAATAATATGGAGTGGTCAAATGAATCCGTACTTGAATTTTTAAGACTATACGAACAAGAATCTGTCATTTGGAATGCAAAACATTTAAAACACAGAGACCGAAATGCAGTCTCCGATGCGTGGTCAAATATTCAAAAGTCTTTCAGCCATCAATGCTAGAGCTAAAGAAGAAAAAGGAGTCACTCATATCTACCTTTAGACCACTGTTGAGCATGTCAGCCTAGGTCAACAATAAGCACACAGGTACATTTATTTAACTATCAATAGGAACTTAACCACTTGAATGTCTGAATGTCGATTAATAATAAAATATAAAAATTAAACTCATTCCTAAAAAAATACCTTTTTTTTTTTCAGTTTATAACCGACGACGTCGCGGGAATTGCTTTCGCATAACCGCCGCGGCGCCGCCATCGTTTATTAACAAACAACAACACTCCGGCCGATGGCCAAAATGATGGTTAGGCGGGACAAGTCCCTCTTCGCCCCCTCACAATGGTCATTAAATTTTTTTTTTTTTACAAATATACATTTTATTTTATGGTTCGGTGATTCGTGTTGGCAGGCCGACCGGAGTCCGCCGCCCTATTTAACTCGTTCTTAGCTCCTTTTCACGAGCCGACCGTAGTCCACCGCTCTGGAGTCTCGTACTCGGATGTCCTCCGCTTCCGGTATGTTCTAGATCCCTCCCGTGGTGTCACAAGTGTGGGATGAAGAACATGGTCGGTGAC
>NC_042494.1:76499841-76502932 GCF_005508785.2 Acyrthosiphon pisum | reverse complement strand
GGCGCTGGCGCATCCTTGGCCCTCTCGTTGGCTACGATATCGGCTGGAACCATGGACGCGAGCAGAGAAGACCCGTCAGCAGAGACGGTGCAGTATGCTCGTATGGTGCGGATCGCGACGGTTCGCTGAGCCCTCGCCATCTCATTTCGGTTCTTCGCCGTTTTAGTGCCTTGGGTGGCCCAGGTCCTAAAAAAATACCTAGATAAAAGTACAACAAATATTTAAAAAAAACTTATTTTTTTTATATAATTTATTATAAAATATAATATTCAGAAAATTGTATTATACAAAGTCTTAAAATAAAAAATGTCCTTATTTATTTACCTAGCTATAACGTAATAAAGAAATCATACTGTTATTATAATGTATTATAATGTACGGACGTACCTACAGTGTATTATTATATGCAAATAATATAATAAGATAGCTGATGGATAATATATAAATTAAATTATTAAATAATACCTAACTAACTTGGTATTTAAAATTACATAAATATATTAATATTTATCTTGCCATGGTACTTTTCCGTTTGTTGAAAAATATGTAGCGTATTCATCTCTTATTATTTTAGCTTCCGCTCCGGGTCTTCTGGGTATGTTGCGAATGGGTAATAATGATGCCATGCTATTCTGTTCTTGTCTCCACGTACCAGGAATAATTTGCCCTTCCTCATTTTCGATATCAAATATACCATTTGGTGAATATTTAGAAGAGGAAGTTTTACTTCTTAAAAAATTATGTAACAATGCACAGGTTAATGTAATATTTGTTACTTTTTCGGGTTCGAGTAACATAGGCTTTCTCATAACTCGAAATACTGAGGACATTATCCCAAACATATTCTCAACAACAAGTCGGGCACGAGATAGCCGATAGTTGAATACTCTTTCTTTACTAGGTACCTTTTTCATACAATCCGGTTAGTTAAGTAACTTGAAGTATAAATAATAAGTATATAAATAAATATATAGTAGGTACCTATACACTATACAGGTAAAATAATTAACTATAAACCGTTATATAAATAGTAAAATTTATCTTGAATATGAAATAAAAGTATCTATTTAATATTCTATTATTTTGTATACACAAATATATACATTGGTAGCTATAAAGATTTAAAACGTAATGAACTTACTTGTTACGACTTTGATGTATTGTTGTCATCCACCACCTTCTCTTCTTTGGACTTTTGACTTTTTTCTTATTTTTTAAATATTCACCACACATAACAATAAATGAAGCACAAACTAGTGCTTTGTCGTTTTCACTAATCATAGTCCAATAAATTATTTATTAAATCGTGTTAAATTACAATAATAAATAATAAACTATTTAGTAGGTAGTTAGCCAAGTCTTTACCACACAACGATTAGGACTAGACTAATTTCTAACTTAAATTTCACAAAAACAAAAAATATCATTATTTAAGTGTGCCCCCCACTACCAATATTTGCTATAGAAGCCAGCAGTGGGAACAGTGTACTTGGCTACTTGTACAAGTGCTCAAGTATTGGCGTACTTGTCAAGCTAGTACACCAGTCGTGGGAATGCGGCTTAACTATGAATATTTTCCAAATATATCTTTTCTATTGAAAATATTAGCAACATTACCAGTATCGACTGCTACGCCAGAGCGCTCATTCTATACCTTAAAAAGGTTAAAAAACTTTTTAAGAAATTCCTCAGGTCAAGAACGACTTACAGGTCTAGCACTTCTGAGTGTGCATAGACATATTAAAATAAATACAGACGAAGTAAATGACCGTTTTGCGAAAGAAAAAAAAAGACAAATAGATCTTGTGCTATAAAAATGTATTTAAAATTTAAGCTGAAAAAAAACTGAAAACATTTTGTATTATGTATTGTATTAATGTATTATATTATTATTTTGTATTGTATCATAATTTAGTATTTTAACTTCAGTATATTGTAAACATTAAACTTTGTAAAATTATGACCGGTCATTATTTTAATTTATATCCATGTAAATATTATATAATACCAAGGTGGATATATAGCATAATACCATAAAATATCTTATCTTGATATATTATTATCTAACATAATATTATGAAAGACATTTTTTTTATACCTTTGATAGTTTTTTTCAACTAGATATTTAAATACATATGTTAATTTGGTTTTAACCCCCTACCCCCAAAAAAAAAAATTTGTTCCAGCTACGGCCTACAGTCATAACTAAGAAACGAAATTTTCACCACACAAAAAGGAGAACTTAGGCTGTGCAATATCGTTTTTATTTTTTCGCTATCGAAACTTCAAAAAAAGTTTAAAAGTTCATCTTATAAGTACCTATTATAACATATTATGTCATAATAATATAATATATCTACATATTATTTTTTGATTATTAGTTATCACAATTGTCTATCATTATTTTTTAACACCATACTGGCCATTGCAATTTGTATGATTTGTTCGAACATTTATTATTTTTATTTTTATTTTTAAGTTTTTTATAATTATGATTTTTTTGTTTAATAATAATCTGCTTATTATATTAATTGTATAGTGTATACTGTATACTGTTACTTCATTTTTGTCACTGGCGGAGTTTACATGTACTCAATTTTACCTGTTTTATTTTCCTGGCGGAGTTTACACTAAAAAAAGGTTCTTGTGGCGGAGCTTACATGCGCCCGATTAGGAATATTAAGGATGTAGGGTACTGGGTAAACATTAGATAGAATGATTCTTTTGGATACATTTAAGTCTATGAATGGGTATTTTTATATTACATTGACATGAATTGAAGAATGAGTTTTAAGTCCATTTTCCATGACACAGTGGTGGATATAATATCCTAGTTCTGAGGGGAGGGGCGAATTTAAAATTCACAGAGGTAATGACGTACAACCCCTCCCATTATTTTATATTGTAATAATGTATAGTGGTGGTGAAAATCCCAAGGGAGGGTCCACCAATTAACCCCTCATCCACTGGTTATCCACCACTGCCATGACGGCTTGACTATTAAAAACATGCAGAATCTATTATTTGAATACGCGATACAAATTGTGTATTTTCTGCGGGTATTATTAAATTTTACTAATTTTTGTAACTG
>NC_042494.1:76494361-76499791 GCF_005508785.2 Acyrthosiphon pisum | reverse complement strand
TCCCAAATTAATCATATCACAATGTCCATTAGGTAACGCGTTATACACCAACAACAAACCGTGGTACTATCATTAGATATATAATAGTATACTTTAGAAGTTTCAAGTACCCACAAGTAATATTATACAATAACTAAAACAGTTATTCCAGGTTTTTTAATATTTGGTGAACGTAATTTTCGTCCAAATTTGAATTTAAAATGACTATAAAAATAAACTGTTTATGTATTTCTTAGAATTTTTGGTAACAGAATTAAATATTTACGTGAAATCCTGTTTTAAATTTTCAATCCTTAGATATAAAAGTTGAACATTTTATAAATTTTTAACTATAAAATAATTATTCAATTTTAAATTTGAAAATTTTGTCAAAATTTCAACTTCAAATTATTAACTCAAAATAATTTTCTAATTTTCGTGATTTTTACATATTTTGTCAATTTTTGAACTTTAAATGCTAATAAAAAAAAACTGTGACTAAGGATTTTTAATATTTTACAATTGCTATTGTAACAATATATCAGGAGCCTTGCATTAACCCATATTATTTGATCACGCAAAGTATGTTTTATAAGAAAACTGCAGAAAATTACGCCCGTCAAGTGCTGCGCCCGTTAGCAGTGGCAGCGTTCGATACTAGGTGTTCATACCACCACCCCGCACGCCGTAACGGCAGTACCGCACCATGGTCAAAACAGGTTTCCTATCGCAGCCGAGGGCCCGTACATAGTTTATAAATAAACAGATAAGAAAATGATTATTATATTATTTGTAACAATTATTATTTTATTTGGTTCGATTTTATATTTTGTATTCGTATCCGAATTTTATACAAATAAAAACTATAATTTTGTTCTTCAAGTAATACGGCTTATTGAAGTGATTTACAGTAAAAATACCTATTATAAAAATTGTAGAGTAGAACATTTTTAACAATCGTAAGAAATCCGATTTTTGTTATCGTATTCTAATCGTCCAATATCGCATGGTAAATTAACAATTTTTTTTTTTACTCATAACGATTAATTATTTAACTAATTAATAAAAATATAAAAAATTCGATTTTTATAAAAGTTCTTTTTTACAACTTTTATAATAGATATTTTTATTGCAAACCGCTTCAATAAGCCGTATTACTTAAATTACGAAACCATGTTTTTATGCCATACTTTATTCACTAGGGTGTGGGCGCCTTCTTCGTATCCGAATTTTATACAAATAAAAACTATAATTTTGTTTTTTACTTTTTATCGGTTAATTATTTAACTTATGAATAAAAATATAAAAAATCAGGCTTCTTACGATTGTAAAAAAAGTTCTTCTCTAGTCTCTACGACTTTTATAATAGGTAGTTTTGCTGTAAACTATTTTAATAAACCGTATTACTTGAATAATCGAACTATTTGGGTATGATATAAAAAAGAAACACTCAAAAAACCATTTATAACAATTAACAAAAATCATTCAATGTAAAAATCTGAGCCACAACCTGGTAAGTGGTACATATAAATTGAATATAATGATATAAAAATATTCTATTGTAATTACATATGAAAAATGTAAAAATATATAATATTATAATATTTTAGTTTATTTACCATCATAATAGCACAAACTGTATAATATATTATATACATACATCAGTTCTACTTAAATTAATAATACAAATAATAAAACTTAAAATATTATACAGTAGCTATAGAATAATTTGTAATACAACTTATTTGGTTTACATGTCTATAATATATAATTATAAAGTATAATAATTATCAGAAAACAAATAATAAATAAAGTATTTTGTTAAAAAAATTTTAGAAAAACTTCTGAGTTTAAAATTACAACTATAATATACAATTATTTATAAAACTATTTAATTATTTTTGTGGAGCACAGGGACGATATCCGAGTTCTATATTATTTTCTAAGGATAACTTTTTTTTATTATTTTTAAAATACTTAAAAATACAGTATATTAATATGGCAAGTATTAACAAAACTAAGTATTTGTTTGCATAAACGAATTCATATGTCTTTTCTATAGTAAGGGAGGTTATCAATTTGTCCTGTTGGTCTAGTTGTAAGTTTATTCGATTAAAAGCGTCTTTATTAAATTTGAGATTTTTTATTTCATTTAAGTGAATTGGTTTCGGGTATGATTGGTTGATAGGCATATTACAACAAGAATCATTTAAAAGAGATAGTTCTATTGGTATAAAGACAGGAAGTGATGATTCTAACGATTGTTCTGTTCTAAGGACACCTTTCGTAGTAAAAGCTGAACATCCAGATTTTAAGTATAACTTTCCTGAATTTTTAATTTTAATTTTAAAGTTTATAGTTTGCTTATTACAAACTATTGTTATGGTCGTTGGCTTTTCACTCACGAAATACCAATTATTCTTAAAATATGACGCATACCACATCTCTTTTTTGAACTCGGTAATATATGTTTCACATTGTGGCGGTTTAGATACAGAGTTCTTTAATAATTCTGTTACACAAGTCGGATCTGACTCACCGTTGTGTATCATTTCATTAAAAGTGCAAACGAATATATTAGCTACTTCTATACAGTTATTAAGATTAGGCCATAAAAAATATTTTGAAACCATTTCGTCCGCTAATAAATACATAGGACTTTCAGTCATGTGAAGAAATTGACCGTATTCATTAATCGGAACGTAAATTGGTAAAATATGATACAAGTTAAAATTGGTTTCAATACACAAAGGAATTTTTAATGAAAATATTAATTTATCATTAATATAATGTAGTTGGACGCTCATTATTTTAAAAATGTTATGAATATTTTCTATATCAAATTTTACCGGCAATTTCAAATCATCGGGAATAATATGTTCAATACTGTTTATTTCCGATAACAATTGATATGGCGTCATTACAAAAGCATCGACCTTATTAATTTGAGCGTTGGATATCATCCTCTGTAACCTAGTTATAAACATATTCAACTCGAATATATTACTTTCAATTCAATGTATTAACTCTATATCAAAAATTTCTTTTTTTTCGGCAGATAGTTCATTTTCAAAGTTATTTAAATTGTCTTCCACCCTTTTCATATTATTATCAAATATAATTTTATTTTCATTAAATGACGTAACTGTATCATTAAAATTACTAATTGTACTTCTCAAAATCGATATTTGATCGTGAACAATTCTTAACACTTGACCTTCATCTTTCTCCATTTTATTTATTGAGCTATCGTATCTTCGAACATCGTCGGCATCGGCAATACCAAACATCCATTTGAGTGCCGAACCTCCGTATTCGAAAGATCTTTTAACTCTTTTATTATGTTCAGCTAATTGTTTAATTACGCCAATTTCTTTTTCTAACTCAATTACATGCTTTTTAAGCCGAAGTGTAGATATTTTTGATATATTACTGATATTATCGTACAATTTAATTGATTTTAACATAGACTTATTAATATCTAAGCTATTATATAAATACTTTAAATCAAAATACGTATTAATAGTCCAACTACTTTTATATAATTTAGCTTTACCTACAACTTCATATTGTAAGCCCGGGCTGTCATTGGTAGATATCAATTTGTAAAGCTCGTCGTCTTCACTTTTAATTGAAGTTTCCCCAGTAGAATTTGGACAGGTGAGAAGTAGCGGTATCATATAATAGCAGATCATTGTCCAAAAATCCATTTTGAAATTAACAGCAGGCAACAGCTTATCTAATTAAATAGTTAAAATATTTTATTTACAAATTGAAAAGTAAAATAAAGTTCCGTATATAAACAAAATATATATATTTCTTACCTTTCTCAAGATATCAGTTTTGTTAGGTTCTGTGTTCAATGTAGATTCTCGAATAAAATAAAATTTACAAATTATATGAAAAATTGAAAAATTTGAAAGCAATCACTCGAAAGCGTTTGTCAAAATGAAATAAATTGACGAAATGGCGTCCTACTCAAGACTGCCGCACTCGCGTTAAAATGTGCTTACCCTTGGGCCGATAAAACGTATATGGATGGGCGTTGGTGGCTTCATAAGTGTTGTGAACCCTGTCTGTATGCTATATGCATTATAAGATATATAGTAATAGTTAATTGTTGCATAGTATAGTAAGTAAGCATTGTTTTGTGAATATGCAGAGTCACGCGGTCACATACTCACATAGTCTGAAGGATTTCGCTGCGTGGACAGTTTTTAGCCCGAGCGAGCCCCTTCCGCGGTGTCTCACTGTCTATGTAATTTAGTACTGTCTAAGTATCGTGCATAACCTCTGTTATTTAAGTCTAATAAATATTCTGTTTAATTAAATTTCTTTTGATTTGATTATTCTAATAAAATATAGTGATAACTAAAACAACGCATTAATTTTTCCATCCGTCGAGGAATATTTTATTATTATACCTACATTTATACTTATTGTATTTAAATATGTTTAAAAATCGAAGTGAATCAAACAATTTAAAGATTGTTAAAATTTATTTTTTACCTAATCGTTTACATATCAACTTGAAAGAAGCAATACAAATACTCAACAAACCATATATAACGGAAAGCATTGAATGTTGTACACAAATTAAGCCACAATCAGGTGAGTGGTACATATATATTGAATATAATAATGAACTAAATAAAATTTCGGATGGAATTGAGTGGGTAGCAACAGGTACTACTATGTTACCCAATAAGAAACATCCAATGTTAATAGCTGAATATTTTAGTTCTGAAAATATTTACAAAAGTGTGTTTAAATTAAAAAAAAAAAAATAAATATAACGCTTCATTGGTGAATTATACGAATAACCCACTACAATTGGACTCACCCAACGGTGAAATTGAAAAGTGCAAAGCACGCGCTGCCAGAAAAAAATCTATCAAAAGCATAATGAAAAGACGTTTTGGGAAAAGGAATACAACAGAAAGCGCAACTCAAAATAGTGGAAATTTGTAAGTTTAAAAAAAATAGTCTTAGCATTTACAACATAAAATAAAAATACCTATATACTTTATGTTCATAAAAAATTTTAGTGAGTATAATAACTGCGATTTGCCATCTACTTCAACTTTAATACCTGCAGTACAATTTATGGAAATAGCAGATAGTGGAAATTTGTAAGTTTAAAAAAAATAGTCATAGCATTTACAACATAAAATAAAAATACCTATATATTTTATGTTCATAAAAAATTTTAGGGAGTATAATAACTGCGATTTGCCATCTACTTCAACTTCAATACCTGCAGTACAATTTATGGAAATAGCAGATAGTGAAATATCGTAAGTTAGTTAAATTAGTATATTTATTTATAATAAAAATAACGAATATAAAACTTTCCCAGTGAATGTAACACAACACCAATTGAAGAAATGTCCAGTTTTAGTGGGATCAACGATTTGGATATTTCAGATATAACATACCATAAACTCGAAA
>NC_042494.1:76491129-76494261 GCF_005508785.2 Acyrthosiphon pisum | reverse complement strand
TTACGCATACTTTGGAATGTCCGATTTTAATTTTTTATATGTGTATGATCAATTTTTAAATAATTGCATTGCATTTGTATTTATTTTGATCACATCTGTATTAAATGAAAAAAGTGATTCCCAAAGATCTGCATAGCTTCTACATTTAACCATTTTTTCGAAATTACAATCGTACTCTCCTATCCAATATCAACTTAGAGCTCCACATCGTTCCTTCCGTCACCATACTAGTTTCTTGGTCTCGAATTGTACCACAAATTACGGGCGAAATAACCCAATCTTAGATTTAAAAATACAATTTTTTATAGATTTTTAACTCAAAATAATTTGGACATTTTCGTCATTTTTACGTATTTTGTCAATATTTGAACTTTAAATGCTTATAAAAAAAATTGTGACTATGGATTTTTAATATTTTTCATCTGTCTTTGAAACAATATATTAGGATTTTGTAAATTTTACAGGAGAAGAAAAACACTTTTCAATCATTTCGTCGATTTAACTCGCTAATTCATTTGTTATGATTCCCAAAAGTCGTATGTCTATAATTTATTACAATGATAATCATATACAGATATAATTAGTTATAAAATGAAATGTTTACATTTTTTTTTAATTTATATTTTAATTTTATGGATGAACGTTTGTTGTTTTTTTTATCAAGTTTACATAGGTAAATTTTTTTTTGCTCTGCTAATATCCATGCGTATATTAATATGATTTATTAGACTTTTTAGGATTATATGTTATTAATTCAGTAGGTATAAATGTATAATATTTATTTATAATTTAACAGGTGTGTCTGGCAAAACACAATTCAAAATGTTCAAACTTGATTAATTGCTAAAACTCGTATAAAATGGATACCACTTTACATAAAAATTCATTAGAAATACTAAATTATATCAAAATATTATTGAATACAACATCAATACAAACTAAACATGGACTTTAAATTCATCGTTGCCACGGCAATTCTCATCATCGTTAGTATGTTTGTAAGTATCAACATATGTTATGTCGTAGTTTGTGAATATATAATATTTTATGTTATAATTTGTATACCTATGTTTTATTTATATGAGCTGAAATAATGAAATAGGAAAATTGAAATGTTATAAAACATAATAAAAATACGTAATATTTCTAGACGTTGTTTACGCAAAGTTAAAAAGGTGGGGAAGTGGATGTCTCTCTGCTGTATAGTAGGTTAAAGTAGGAACCTTGTTTTAATTTTCAATCATTAGCTATAAAATTTGAAAATTTTATAAATTTTCAACTACAAAATAGTTTTTACATTTTTAATTTGATCAATTTTGTCAAAATTCGAAATTTAAATGCTTCTAAACAAAAATTGTGCATATGTATTTTTATATTTTTTAACTTCTATTGTAACAATATATCTAAGTATAAAAATAAATACCCACTAGGTGATCTAGAAAAAGAAAACAATATTACAATTTTTGGATAAAAACTGTTTAACGTAGTTGTTAATTATTTTTAGTAAATCTTTTTTGAAAAAGCAAACACAGTAATTTCACTGTCTCTGCGATTCATGGGGTTTTTAATCTTTGATGCTTTAAATATTTCACGAACTAAATCAATTTGGACTCTGGGGATATTAGCTTCCTCCAACACTTTTTGTATGTTTGTATCAGAAGTATTTTTCATTTTGTTCTTATATTTGTTCATCCGAAATCGTGATTATTTATAATAGAGTAACATTGAGGCGGCCACGACTAAATAGATAGGTATGATCACAGATAAATATAATAGGCATGAACTAAGATATCTTAGTTCATCTTAGTTCATGATAATAGGTAACTAGATACCCGACTCCATATACAACAACATTATTGAATTATGATGCCTATAGGCGTGCCCACAGGGGGGGAGGGTGGATGGCCCCCTGTGGCCCCTGGCTTTTTCATTAGTAAATACATAGATATCTATGCTATACTAGAAAGCGAACATTTTTTTATTTTACATGAAAAAAGTTAAGTCAGTTTTAATCTCATAGTATAGATAACTGTAAATAAATGTAATAAAGTTATCAATTAATCAGTTATCATCGGCCACATGATTTATTATTATCACAGAATACTCTACTATCCACTATATTAATTAGTGGACAATTTTCTTTAATCACAGTGTATCTATCAACTACTTTATTTATATATTTACGTTGTTTCATGGTTGTACCTTGTAGATAATATTATATACCACATAGGTTAGTTAAAATAGTAATTACAAATAACGAATATTTTATAGTAAATCAAGTAACTTAACAATTTGCACGTATACCTACCAATTAACACAGACATGTTAACGAGTATAGGTTACCGAAAACCGCAATCAAATATTTCTATTTGTTGTTGTGTTACATTAGTGAATGTAGGTGGTTATGTAATTTAAAAATACAAAAATATAATATTTTGTATTTACCTCCATAACATGTACTATGACACCATTATGTCATCAATAAATATTATTTTCTATGGAGATTATAATAGATATTAACGTGGAGTCTAGGGCGTAGGGAAAGCGGTGTCCCCACCGCCCGATGCATCTTAAAAATGCATCGCAATAGCCCTACCCTGACCTTAATTGGTTAGGGTAGTCTGGTCCTCCAGGTTGGGGGTTTCTCGTAGGGCTAACCACCCTACAGCGTCAAAAAAACCTGGTTACGAAACAACTACAAAATATGCCTCGGATGAAAAATATGGAGCTTAAGGATTTTACAACTGGAACCTGGAACGTACGAACTTTATATAAACCTGGAAATTTGACGACAGCGATATTGGAACTTGAACGATATCGGCTGGACATTATTGCGGTTCAAGAAATAAGGTGGACGGGAGAAGGAAGCTTAAAAACTGGAAATTGGACGGTGTTTCATAGTGGTGGTGATGAACACCAGGGTGGTGTTGGTTTCATTGTGAATGACAAAATATTACATAGAGTTAAGAAATTTAAGGCAGTGAATGACAGAATTCGTCATATGGAGCTGGAGTGCCGATGGTTTAACGTGATACTAATTAACGGGTACGCCCCAACTGAAGACAAAGAAGATGAAGTCAAAGATATTTTTTACGAAAATTTGGAAAATGAGTGCGACCGGATACCGACTAA
>NC_042494.1:76479752-76491079 GCF_005508785.2 Acyrthosiphon pisum | reverse complement strand
AAATCAAATATATGAGCTAAATTGTTGATATAAACTGAAAAATAAGCATAAAAAAATGTTTTACTTACAAATATGTGCAAATACTATCTATAAATAATTTTATCCAAAAAATATGTTTTATCTCATTTTATAGAGATTAATACATTTCAAGCTCGTTGAGTATCAAGACATGTTTGTAATGTGCCCTGAAACCAAATACAAAAATCTAAATGACATTTAATAAAAACTGAATAATGTTATATTGGGTACCTTTAGTTATGTATCATTTAGAAATATTGGTAATCATCTTTAAAATGCAATATGCGTGTAGAAATTAAACACAATTAATTAACTTCGTAAACAGCATGAGATCAAATTCCTCGGAAACCCTCTCTCAACTCAGTCGTTGTAGTTACATGCAAGTTTTGAATAGGATAATAGCAATATCCATGTTGGTAGATAATATTCAACATTTATGAAAGTAAAACAAATTTAAATTTAAAAACAATGATATTAATTTACTAAATATATGTATTTATAGGGCGTAGGAAAAGTGGCGTCCCCACCGCCCGATGCATCTTAAAAATGCATCGCAATAGCCCTACCCTGACCTTAATTGGTTAGGGTAGTCTGGTCCTCCAGGTTGGGGGTTTCTCGTAGGGCTAACCACTCTACAGCGTCAAAAAAACCTGGTTACGAAACAACTACAAAATATGCCTCGGATGAAAAATATGGAGCTTAAGGATTTTACAACTGGAACCTGGAACGTACGAACATTATATAAACCTGGAAATTTGACGACAGCGATATTGGAACTTGAACGATATCGGCTGGACATTATTGCGGTTCAAGAAATAAGGTGGACGGGAGAAGGAAGCTTAAAAACTGGAAATTGGACGGTGTTTCATAGTGGTGGTGATGAACACCAGGGTGGTGTTGGTTTCATTGTGAATGACAAAATATTACATAGAGTTAAGAAATTTAAGGCAGTGAATGACAGAATTCGTCATATGGAGCTGGAGTGCCGATGGTTTAACGTGATACTAATTAACGGGTACGCCCCAACTGAAGACAAAGAAGATGAAGTCAAAGATATTTTTTACGAAAATTTGGAAAATGAGTGCGACCGGATACCGACTAACAAGGTAAAAATCTTATTGGGAGATTTTAACGCAAAAATAGGGCAGGAAGTAGAGTATAGACCAACAATTGGGAAGGAGAGCCTGCATAGAACATCAAATGATAATGGCACAAGATTAGTTAATTTTGCTACAACCAGAAACATGATAATAAGTAGCACCACATTCCCACATAAGGATATACACAAGGAAACCTGGGTATCACCATCAGGACAAATAAAAAACCAAATAAACCATGTTGTAGTGGACAGGCGTTTCAAGAGATGCGTCATGGATGTCCAGAGCATGAGAGGTAGCAGCGCAATGTCCGATCATTTTATAGTAAGAGCAAAAATCAAGTTATGTCTGTCAGTTGAATGGAGAAAAAAGAACGTCTCTATCAAAAGGTTTAACATAGAAGACCTAAAAAACCAAGAAATCAATAGACAGTACAAGAACAAACTAAAAGAGACCTTGAGTCTGACGGAGAATTCAAATAACGTAAATAATAACGTAGATAATCTATGGAATGAGATTGAAAACTCGATTAAGACGGTGGCCACAGAAATACTAGGATTTGAAGAAAGAAAAAGGGGGAAAAAATGGTTTGATGAACAATGTAAAAAAGCGAATAATGAAAGAGATATTGCCCGAATAAAAATGCTAAAAGACCCAAGTGAGGAAAATAAGAGAGTACTATCGACTAGACAAAGGGAAACTAAATAATTGTTTAGAAAAAAGAAAAGAGCATGGGAAAATTCTAGACTTGAAATAATAGAAAACAGCTATAAAAACAATGTAAGACTTTTTTTTGAAAAGGCGAATGAAATTAAGAATGGATTTAAGACAAAAGTAACAATTATAAAGGATGAAGAAGGATTACTAATAACGGATAAAAAAAAGGCTGCAAACGAGTTCAGGAACATGTTTGAAACAATGCTGAACCAACCCACGCAAGTAGAAGTGGAAGAAAACCTCAACACGGTTGAACAGAGATTAGACGAACCCACGTTAGAAGAAGTAGAAAGGGCAGTAAATATGTTGAAAAATAGGAAAGCACCAGGGGGTTTGGGCAATTGTTGCAGAACTTCTGAAAGAAGGAGGAAAAGAACTAATGACACGACTGAAACGGCTAGTAGATAATATATGGAAACAAGAAGAAATACCAGTAACATGGCATATGTCAGTCCTATGCCCGGTTCACAAGAAAGGAGACGCTATGGTTTGCCAGAACTACAGAGGAATATCCTTACTAAACACCTGTTACAAATTAGTTTCGAACATCATACTAAACCGTATCAAGCCATACACAAGGAAAATAATAGGGGACTATCAGGCAGGTTTTATGTCAGGGAAATCTACAGTGGATCAAATTCATACAATAAAACAAATAGTAGAGAAAAGTCACGAGTTCGACATAGATGTGCACCTACTATTTGTGGATTTCAAACAGGCATATGACTCCGTAAATCGAGGTAGATTATGGAAAGCAATGAACCAACTCGGAATCCCTACAAAATTGGTGAGATTGATAAAGACATGTGTGCAAAAGTCCAAGTGTATAGTTAAGTTCAACGGAGAAATATCTGAAGATTTCTCAGTTGAAACAGGTCTTAGACAAGGAGATGCGTTATCCCCCACGTTATTTAACATAGCCTTAGAATCGGTAGTGAGAGAAGTACTTGATGATGTCACGGGCCTAAGAATTGGAGGAGGACACCAAATCACACTAGCTGCGTATGCTGATGACATAATAATTATGGGAGAAACCGAAGAGGACCTAAAACGATCGGCAGAAAAACTAATAAGTAAGGGAAAAGAGATTGGACTACAAGTTAATGAAGGAAAAACGAAATACTTAATAGTATCACGCAGAGAACAAGTACAAAATTCGTTAGTAGTCGGTGGATGTACCTTCGAAAGGGTAACAAACTTTAAATACCTGGGAGTAGATGTTAACCAACAAGCAAACAGCCATGATGAGATTAAAAGGAGAATAACTGCAGGAAATAAGAGCTATTTTGCGCTCGTACCTATATTTAAATCAAGATTAATCTCCAAAAATACAAAAATAAGACTATACAAAGTACTCATTAGACCTATAGTATTGTATGCTTGTGGAGCATGGGCATCAACAAAGTCGGACGAGAAAAGATTACTACTATTTGAAAGGAAAATACTGCGAAGAATCTATGGACCCAAAAGAAACGAGGAAAATTTATATGAACGAAGAACTAATGCAGAATTAAGGGCAATGTTCAACGAGCCAAACATAGTGGGAATACTTAAAAGCAGACGAATAAGCTGGGCCGGGCATGTATGGAGAGCGGAGCGCCAAACAGTACATTATGTCACAATGTGGAAACCAAATAAGAAACGACCGATAGGGAGGCCAAGACAGTGATGGACAGACCGGGTTAAAGAAGACCTCAAGCTCCTGGTGATTAGAGAGGGAGAACAACTGGCGAAGAACAGAGAATTGTGGAGAGGTGTAGTAGAAGCGGCGATGGACCTTCAAGGCCCGGAATAAGCCAAGAAAAAAAAAAATTAACGTGGAGTATCTGTTTTCAACTTTTATTAAACGTGTATTCTAACATTATAAGATAACTAAAAAAATATCGTGTTTTCTGATTTCACCCCACATGTCCAAAGTCACCCGTTTTTACGGTAGTCATTAGTACACGAATCTTTGGTTCAGACATTTTTAATGGACCCCTCTACGGACAAAGTCTGCGCACGCCTATGATGATGCCCAACGTCATTTGTCACTTTGACAATGCTTACAAATTCTAATCGTTTTGATTGGCCGGGATTGTTTGATATGAAATGTTGTTGTTTATTATCATATTATTTTTCTAACGATTAGTAAACATTGCCCAAGTTGTTATGTCTGCCAGCGTCATTGATACGAAGAAGTCGGGTATCTAGTTATTACTCATTAGTCATTATATATATCTATGAGTATGATCCAGGGACTGGAACCTTGACGTTTTTTAGGGTTCAAGTTCCGGTTAGGTTCCCAGAAAAACTGAAATTTCGGTTTCGGTTCTTTTTAAGTTTTTACATTTAGGTTCCGGATTCTTTTCGGTTCTTAAAAAACTTATGTAAGAAATATTTGTTTCTGTTTGATTCTTTAAAAAATATAAGAATCTATATTAGTATTAGTATTTAGTAGTGTCAATTGGTGTTAATTATGGCAGGTTATGTAATACATATTATAATACCAATTTTCCATCAGATATCTTACCAATTTCATAGGATTAAAGAGAACTTAAATAATTAAAAAGTAAAAAAAGTTATATTTTCGAGTTGTATTTTCAGTGTTTTAAATTTTAAAATATACAATTTATTTTTTTATTTCTACATACTATATTTTTTTAGGCTAGATTTGATGAATTTTGGTAGTGCAATGTTTGCACAAAGATTCACGTAAATTACAATCATATTTATAGTATGAATGTATTTTTGATGTGTTAGGATGACCTATAATGCTGTATAATCAACAATTCGGATTTTGAATTTTCGTGCATAAAATATCGAAGCTCTAACTATATACTCAATATATAGAGCTAAGAAACAAGAGACTAGAGTAAGTACTATACTCTGTTCACCGTAAATTGACCCACTCACGCGCAGCCGACTGAGCCGCCAGAAACAATCAGACTCCCCAGGCGTGGGTCTGTGATTGGTCGGTCGTGTTCGGCACTGCTCGTCGTAATCGGCAGCTACTACTGGCGACGGTCACCACTAGCGCTCCAAAGACGTGGTTGCCTGCGCGGTCACGACCGGTTTTCGTCGAGTGAGTGGGTCAACTTACGGTGAACAGAGTATAGACTAGTAGTAGACTGCCTGTAACAAGTTACAACACGACAGAAATGCGTTTGGTATTCACCGCTCAGCGTAGTGTACCGTACCCGCACGCTGATCATTAGTTAACGATAGCATATTATCATAGAACAATATAGAAGCGAAACTCGATCAGGTGAGGGGGTTTTGTTTCCCTATGATCTGAAGTCTGAACCTCCGAAAAACATGGAAACGTTTCCGCACAACAACATCATGCTAGACATGTTTACGTAAACGTTTCCCGGTACATAGGCGGGATATGCTACGTGGGGTCATCTTTACCATTTCCTATTTCACGTATGCCACGCCCCCCTGGAAACCGTGTTCAAGGCCACAATCGCCCGATTCGGCCAATTCACGGAGTTTCATACCCCTGATATTATACACAATCATAACATGCCTAGTTATTTATAAAGATATTTTCATAATTTCTCGTTATTGTGGTAACTAGAAGACCTATAGATAAGGGGTATATTATATAGTATATTATTGTGCAGACAGAGCCGTAAATAATGACTTTTTTTTGTTGGCAATCCCTATTTCCAATTAAATTAACGTTTGTTACATAGAAATCACTGTAGGTGAAATAGAAATATGTTTATTTTTAAATAATATTAATCCTCTAAATAGTAATAATATAATATCTACGTATTTTTTTTTGTTCTTACTTCTTATTACCTACCAATGACCTATATAAATAAAAATAATGGAATTATAACAAAACCGAAATTAACCATAAAAACCTTCACAAAAAAGTATCTGTTCCGGTTAGGTTTTTAAATTAATTTAAATAAAGGTTCCGGTTGGGTTCCAGTTTTCAAATTAATTTAAATTAGGGGTTTCGGTGAGGTTCCTGTTCCCAATATTCAAAGGGTTCCGGTTCCAAAACCGGTTCTTTTCGGTACGGTTCCAGTCCGTGGTATGATCACGGATATAGATAATATTATCTATAAACCTTGAGGTATGATACATTTTTACTGATACGCAGATTCCCCTTCAGACCACGGACTAAGATAGAGACATATTGTTCTATGATACAGAGGACTGGAAACGAGCACATTTTTAACGGATCCGAAGTGCCTCTACTGATTTCCGTTGTACACGGCTGGTCTTAACGCTACCTAGTGGCTGGGTGAAAAATGTAGCGATGATAAGAATTAAAATTATATTATACAAATAGTTGATATTTTACCAAGCAGATAGCGTGCATGTTAGCTGTGTGCTAATTTGGGCATGGAAAAGTAGAGGGACCTAGGCAATTCAAAAATAATATAAGAATGGATAGGACACAGATATATGAAAATACTATATAGCTGACTGCTATAGTCCATACGTATAAAATATTGTCTCCAACAAAATGGCCACCAATCGCTATCTAAGAGGTGACTATTTACAAATTAAACTGATACAATAGGCCGTAAGACACTACTTTGTATATATCATGATTAAATATATACCTACATACAACAACATGTAACTTTGTTACTTATCAATACAATACGACATAAATATTCACCTCTTAGATAACGATGGTAGTCATTTTATTGGCGACAATAATAATACCGAAGTTGGCTATCTAGTATTTTTTATATTTGTGGGATAGGACATAAGAACTTATAATATGAAAATTTAGTGATACTATTTTTAAGGTTATATGGGACAAATATTAATATGATAATTAATAAAGAATAATAAATATTAAATAACATAATTTTATTTTGTTAAAATATTATTTTCCAATTTCCATTTTCCAGGCACAGAGGGCACAACAATCAAAATACAAACTGACAAATATCTAAATATAACTGTCTATCATTTTATTAATATCTCTTATATTATAAAACACGGTTAGTCGCCGTTTTTTTCCGACAGGCGCGACGCAGCAAATAAGGAACGCCAATGAAAAAAATTCCGTCGCCGCGGCCACGTTATCACCAAATTTCTTATTATTCCGCCGATTTTTGAGATTTTTTCGTCACCTTTTATATTTGATTCACGTAGCTTGCGATCTCTCGAAACCGCCGGTGTGTGGTTTATACTCGTGCGCCGTCCGTAGCGGTCGCAATGTCGATCGCAAAATACGCTCCCGGCCGGAGTTTTTTGCCGATTTTTTTCGTTTTCTCCAACCGTATCATCTTTCCGCACGCCGTTCGTGCCCGAATCATGTAGTTGACGTCTTTTTGAACTTTTGAAGCCGTATATATGCGCTTTTCCTTCGAAATCGGTTCGTTCGCCTCGCAATCACATTTCGAAATGACGCCGGCGACCGACCGATCGTAAGCGTAAATATACATATATATTATATATGCATTTGTATTTGCCTATGATTTAATGATTAGTATCGGAAAACGCTTTTCACACGCCCCGTTAATTATATATATGGGAGATGTGCGTATTACAAGCTAATTATATACGATATTACGATTACATCGATGTACATCGAATATATCGGTTTTCGTCACTCCGTAGACGCACAGCTTAAGTGTTGATGTTTATTGTTTTGACCGTGTTTCACAACACAAACTGTCTCTCTGTAGGTAAGGCGTTAGGTAGGTTGTTGGTGGGTCCGAGTTCGAATCCGTCGTACGCTCTCCGGGCTATGCCGTATGAAATATACAGCCGCCCGAAATTCGACTTTTTTTTGCATTTTTTACGTAATTTTTACAAATTATTATTATTATTATTATTATTATTATATTCAACTACCATATTTCATTAATAAATTGTATATATATTATACATAGATTTTTTTTTTTTCATATGTAATCATTTTTTAAATTATTATTTTACAATACTGTTTGCGCTGCAAACAAATCTATGTTGTGTATTTATGTTATAATTTTCATGTGCACGTATCAGTGCGTTCCACAGTCGCACCCTTCGTCGGCGGATGCTTATCAGGCATTCGTGTGCGACCGGCCAGCTGTGGAATAATTATCAATGTTTTTATTATGTTTGGTTATGTTCAAAACTTTAAGTTGCTTTTCGTGTAGTCCATTGAACTATATAATAACTATTATAATATTATTATATAGTTATATAAATATTATTATATAGTTCAATGGTGTAGTCATGCTTTCAGTGTCATAAAGTTCATAGTTTTTTCTGTCGGTTATTGTTTTAGTGTGGTGACACTGAAAGACCGTTCGTTTTTGTGCTGCTCGTGTGTGCTTCCGGCACATCGGCACTCTTTTTTTGTGCTCGTTGCGGAGCGGTTCAAGTGATTTCATGGTTGTCTCATCATTTTTGTGATGAGCTGTTTGCAGTCGTCCCAAACCACGTTGTTGTAAATTTGTGATTAAGTTTCTGGTAATTATCGTTCTCAGCAATTTTTATTGCCATCACTAATTTGTTTCTCATAGGGTGGTCAAAATTACCAGAGATTTGTGTTGTGATTCAACGTGTTTTTGGTGTAC
Organism: Acyrthosiphon pisum; assembly: GCF_005508785.2. Classification (NCBI taxonomy): domain Eukaryota; kingdom Metazoa; phylum Arthropoda; class Insecta; order Hemiptera; family Aphididae; genus Acyrthosiphon; species Acyrthosiphon pisum. The sequence goes on along the minus strand of NC_042494.1, from coordinate 76,482,720 downwards.
CTCATTGCTCGTGGGAACAGTAGTGCGAACACTAGAGATCCTGTTCCGGCTGCATTCAGTGTGTTTGTTGTTATTGAAGTCATCGTCAACAGTTGCTGGCACACATTTGAACGTACGCAGGGTCAATTTGTTTTTGTTGTAACTTATTGACATACTTACAGGCCCTGGTGCGGTAACGTGGGTGTAAAACCAGGTGTGTGTCTCAACTGTTATGTGAGTATTGGTCGACCAAATATGTGTGTGTATGACCGACGGGTCCTAAAGTGTTATATATCACATTATTATGTTCTGTTAGCCGTTAAGGCATATTATTTATTACTTATATTTCATTGTATATTACAGCCATTCAGGCCTGGTTCAATCATACATTATTATAGCCAAAGAGGCAACTGAAATTATATTTTATACTATTATTATTATTATTATCATTATTGTGCCAAACGGGCAATTAAACATTTATAACAATAATATACAGACCACATTATTATATAAAACGACAAGGCTGTTCATTATTATTTTGGTCACCTTAAGCGATATCAAATACAACATAACAATAAAGCCTATAATGATATTATGTACCTATGTCGGTTAATATTGTTAACATTACATTAAATGAATTTATATAATAATATGTACCCCCTGACTATATACCTTTTATTTTATGTCTTTTTGTCTTCTAATATAGGTATAGGTATAGGACATAGGTATTATTTTTTTTAAATAGTGTGTTACTGTGTGGAGGGACAACCTGAATAGAACAGCCGTGCAACGCGACGGCGTAGATGGATTGTCAGGTATTGCCCGCTCACGAATTTTTTAGCGTAAGGTAAATATCGTGCGATAGTAGTGGACTGTAATAGGTAATAGGAAAATGGATGACGGAAAACTAAAACGAGAAATAACAATGTCGTTGGTTGTTGTATAAAAATTATCACATAAATATGACGTCTTTTTTAACCGTTGACTACAGGTGAAAATGCTTAAGTACTATGTTAGTAATAGTGGAGGGCCGACCACAAACGGTCGCCATACAGCGGGACAAAAAATGGCAAATATTAAAATATTAAACGTACAAAAAATAACTCGATAGTCGAGTGAAAAAATACACGAAGGTAAACAATAATAATAAAGTGGATGGTAACAAAATATGATAGTGTAGGTACGACCTGATACGGAATAGCTGCAACCACGGACTAAGATATAATGGACTGGAAACGACAAGGTGAGCGGGTGACGGGGGACGGCCCGCAAAAGGTTCCTCTGTTATCATCAACACTCATAATCGAATGTTTTCAGCGCTACCAGTGGTTTTATTTAGCGTCACATTTTGTATCTCAGTCCGTATTTTATACAGATGGCGCTTTAAACTCTCGATTATGGTTGCGACCCCCCCGCATTTGCCTCTTGTACATACTTTCAAGGCCACTAATAAGTTGCTCGTTTCCATTCCATTATATCTTAGTCCGTGACAACAACTAACTTAGCCGCGGGGAAGAGACGATCGGTGGCACACCGATTACGGTTCGCTCTTCGGAGATATCGGAACGGTCGCGCGGTGTCATTATACGCGACGATAACATTAATTAGGGTAAAGTCCAAACTCAACATCTCGTACCGAACGGTTACTGTGTTATCACTTATGTATATGCATTATGTATATAGAATAGTAATTATATAAAGTAGGTAAGCATATCATAATATGCATATATATGAATTAATAGGAGTTAGTTAGTAAATGTTTAATTTAGCTCAATAGAGTTACACTAAGACTACAAAATATTAGTTTAAAAGTATATAATATTATAATATTTTGACAACTATTGTCTATTTAAAAAATTAGTGATTGTTCAAATCCTTTTGGATATGACTCGCAACAGTAAGTGTAATTCAGCCACCCTGGTAGACAATCTGACTACGGTGGATTGCAGACACCGCCGATGAGTGGCAATATGCGACAATCCGATTTGGTACATGCTTGATTAACCAATATACAAATAAAATACTAATACTAATACGTCATTAATAATTATTAATAATAATAATGATAATTTAACTAACGATTAACCAATGGCAACCAATAATTATTATTATAATAGCTTTAGAACAAAACTTTCTACCGTAAATCTCAAAATCCCCGTTTGAGCACCTCCCCGGGTTAGACCTAGGGGTATGAAAAATAGATTACTTCGCTCTCTCAGACTTACTTAATGTACTCACAAAATTTCATAAAAATCGGTTTAACCGTTTCGGAGTTTGAAGATAAATATTTTCCATATTGTGACACGAGATTTTTATATAATATTAAAAAGAGATATATTGTAATAAATTAGTAATTACTATTAATATTCAGTGTGTACTGTGTATAGTATTTCGGCATTATATAATTATATGTTTAGATAGGAACAGAGTTATTTATTTTTATTACCTATAATATAATGTACCTAAGACCTACCTATAATAATAGTAATATAACTTCTACAGTAATTATATTGTGTATAGGTATAATATGTGGAATCCAACAATATATAATATTATAATATACATTTAATATCATCAACATCCATAACACTATTTATTATAGTATAATATGTACGTTTCTTTGATATAAGTTTAAAACTAAGCTGTCCGTGAAGTTTTTGACGTACTTACGGAACTAGCGGGCATACCTGGTGATATAGACTTTGGATATTGTCCGCTATCCAACGAAGTCGGATTGCCTACCTATGTGATTTAACGACTGATAGCTAGACAATCGAATACAGCATCGGTTCAACACTTTTTAACAATTTTAACAATCAAAAGAATCGGTAAAACGCCAGAAGATCCTGGGGATCGTGTCCAGCCCATCCATTTAATAATTTACATCGTTCGTGACGGATTGCTAGACGCTCAAACTTTTTAGCGTACCCGCCAAAGCGCCAAGTCTTATCTCCAATCCATATCACTTATCCTTAGCACAAATCCCTTA
>NC_042494.1:76460827-76479702 GCF_005508785.2 Acyrthosiphon pisum | reverse complement strand
TATTGTATTAGTATTTAGTAGTGTCAATTGGTGTTAATTATGGCAGGTTATGTAATACATATTATAATACCAATTTTCCATCAGATATCTTACCAATTTCATAGGATTAAAGAGAACTTAAATAATTAAAAAGTAAAAAAAGTTATATTTTCGAGTTGTATTTTCAGTGTTTTAAATTTTAAAATATACAATTTATTTTTTTATTTCTACATACTATATTTTTTTAGGCTAGATTTGATGAATTTTGGTAGTGCAATGTTTGCACAAAGATTCACGTAAATTACAATCATATTTATAGTATGAATGTATTTTTGATGTGTTAGGATGACCTATAATGCTGTATAATCAACAATTCGGATTTTGAATTTTCGTGCATAAAATATCGAAGCTCTAACTATATACTCAATATATAGAGCTAAGAAACAAGAGACTAGAGTAAGTACTATACTCTGTTCACCGTAAATTGACCCACTCACGCGCAGCCGACTGAGCCGCCAGAAACAATCAGACTCCCCAGGCGTGGGTCTGTGATTGGTCGGTCGTGTTCGGCACTGCTCGTCGTAATCGGCAGCTACTACTGGCTATTGTTCTGTGCTAGTAGTAGACTGCCTGTAACAAGTTACAACACGACAGAAACGCGTTTTGGTATTCACTCAAAACACTTAACAGCGCTTCCTCTTGGTCGTTGCACGCGTAAATTTTTCGTGACACGTCCTCTTAAGTATATATTTTAGTGTCCAAGCCCCAAGGTGTATGGGCCTTGGTAGTGCCGTAGTGGGCTTATCACCCATCATTATAGGTTTTAGACCTACTAATTAAGGTAGTAATGATAATAATATTACCTGCAACACTGAATTTTAAAACGGGAAGTTGTGTTACTCCGTGTTACTGCTATCGAAAGATAAAAATGCAATAGGTATAGTAATAGTTACTATAATATATAAGAAACACACGTGTAGCACTCGGTCAGACAGTGAACACGTACTGATTAACTGAATATAGTTATTGTATGTATACTCTTGGACAAAATTACATATTAAATATCCAAGAATAACGATTTTAGTTATTTTGTTGACATTTTAAAATATTATTTCAACTTACCAGCACCGACTTGATTCACTTTCCCTTCGAACATGATACTGTTGAAGAAAATTGAAGCAGTTTTACTGCCCAAACCGTGATGACAGACACAAAAATAAATAATTCCACTCAGAATCTAATTTCATCTATTTACCCATATTATACTATTATATGTATATTCAACTAAAGCAATTATTAATATATTTTTACTTAATATATTAGTATAGTATACACATTACAGTACTAAAAAAGATATTATGATAACCATTAAGTATTAACCAAATAATATACCAATATACGTATACATATTATATATTTTACATGGTTATAAGAAAACAATTTAATAGTTCTACTTATTACTGAATGGTGTGATGTAGGTAGCTAAAAGCCTAAATAACTAAATCAGTGACTGTGAATATCGTTTTAAGATCATAATAACTTGGTTTTAATTTTTAGGAGGCTTATTCTGGAGATGAACCCAATTGTAATGTGTTAAAATATTAAATAACGCTAAAATGTAAACATAATAATGCATACAATGCAGTAAATATTATAACTTGTGAAAATATTTTTTAGATTAAAAATTGGTGGTGTAGGAATTGCCCCCAAGATTTAGTTCTAATATCTATGGGTGTAGGTACTAGGTGGGTATAAGTTATTGTTCATTGCCACACCTAAAAAAATTCAGTGATATTGAATTGAGTCCATGCTACTTTTATGTGTTTGAATTGAGTCCAGGGTATTATCTTAATATCTTTGAATTGAGTCCGTATAGATAATAATATATAATAATAAATATTAAATAAAACATATGTATTAATATTTAACATTTTGAATATTTTTATTTAAATATTTAGGGAATAATATAGATATAATATACTTATATAGGTACTTATAAATACCATTAAAACTTTGTGTTAAATTTTAAGATACTAAAAATAATTTTGGTTCAACATTAGTACCCGTGGATTTGTGGAAAATGTATAAATAGTCAGGGCTTAAGTCCCCCCACCAAATTGAACCAATTTGCGCTTATGAGTTAGCATAATTTCTTTATACTTATTATTATTATTATTATATGATTAAAAAAAAAAACTATTAAATTATATTACATAAAAAGTGTACCTATACAATCATACATAATAATAATTATTTTTAATATTTTTTAACTAATTAACTCTTTATAATTATTGTGATTAAAAAAATACAATCACACACATTTTTTGGGAGACTACTCAGCCATCCTCCACATGGTGTCTTCTGGGTAACGCTAATAGGCTTAAGGGACTCAACTCAAACAACTTAAAAATATTGGTCGGACTCAACTCCGATAACCCAAAAGTATTTGCAGGACTCAATTCAATGTTATCTAAAAAATTGGATTTTTCATAGCAGTCGCTATAAGTACCTACTTGTTTGTCGTGCTTCGTTATAAACACCAAAATAATGCAATTAAAAATTAAAATTGCTAATTCTTCAATCGTTTTAAAGATAACATTAATTTACATAGATTAAAGAATAGTATAATAGTTAATTTGACATTTATTCATTCAACGCTGATCAAAACATACAATGGTCAGTGGAGATCGGTTGGCGATTGCTATAATATACCTATTACCTAGTAAGTATAGAGAAATAATAATTGTTTTATATACCTAATGAGTAATTGTATTATTATTATTTGTTCATTTTAATTTGTCAATTATCAAAAAGTTAAAAAAAAATCATAAATACATATGTTCAACATTTAGTACCCATGTTGAAAATGCCTTTAATGTTTAAATATTTTATTATTTATTATTTATAACTTTTAGGTATAGGCTATAGGTTAAGTAGGTTAGATGCAAATATCAATTAAAACTGAGGACTATTAACATGTTTTGTAAAAATATATTTAAAAGATATTAAAATAAATAATATATATTTTATACCCTATAGAAATTCGCTAGATTAAACTGGTTTAAAATTATCCCACATTATCCCGCACCGGGATAGTGAACCATGTAAATGATATGGTCCAAAAATCCCGGTGCATTATTTTTCACACCGGTTTAGTCTAGCGAATTTCTACCCTATGTCCCTATACATAATAATGTGTAGATACAAGTATACAAGTATACCTATATTGCAACATTTTAGAATTTTGAAAATTGCATTGTTGACAACAATTCTGAGAATTGCCTAAAATATTCCAGTTATATTTTATTATTATTTTTGTAATCCTTTAACATATACCTAAAAATATTAAACAAAAAACATGTAATAAGTAACAACATAAAATATTATTCAGAAATACAACATTTAACATTAAATTAAAGGAAAATGTTCAAATTGTAAAATATGATCAAACAACTTTTAGTTTTGAAAAATATTTGGCTTTTACTTTTAACAAAGATATGTTTTTGGGCTGTATACACATTACACGATAAAATGTTTCTGATGGATTTTTTGTAAAGTTTCGTTGTCACGGTTACTTATTAACAAAAATGTATTTATGATTCATAGATTATCTTTGTAGAGGAAAAATAATAGCGAATAGCGTGCTAATGTGCTATGATGGACTCTCTTTTTGAAACCTTTTTCCATAATAATATGCAATAACAAAAAAACTGACAATAAGCCACAATTTAAATTAATATACCTAATATAATAAATATAACGTGTTAAATCATTAAATTGTATATTATATTATATTTAAAATGTTCAGGTACCTACCTATAATAGGCTATAATATGTGACTATACGAGCGTACAGTGGCGCGACCAGAATTTATTCAAGGGGGAGGGTCCAACAATATTTATTTAATTACCTACCTACTGTTTTACTGTTCCTTTCCTGAGTATATAAATAAATTCAAAACTGTATTGCTTAATGAAGACAATTATTTACAATACGTGTATACGTGAGTTTAGTTGTACTAATTTTGCAGGGTATACGGTAATTAAATTACAAATTGTAAGCGCTGCAGATACCCTCCAAAATACTTAAATAATAATAATAGTTTTATTATAGTACATAATTAGTGATTAGTGAGTATAGGTACATACTATTTATACCATATTATTACCATGAATCACGATAAAGCAAATTTACATGTTTGCAACATATTATATTATGATAGTCCACAGTCCACAGTCACTATACTATCTAAATTCGTCCGAGTACTATTTTAAACATTTTTTTTGGTCCATCGCTGCTTCCACTACAATTTTCCATACCTCCCTATCTTTAGCCAGTAGTTATCCATCTGTTATTCTATGAGTACTATTACTATAGAATAGGAATATACTGTAGTAACTATAGTAGTTCGTGACAGGGTTGGAAAAAACACGTTTTTTTAATAAAGTAAAAAAAGATAGTTTAAAGATTGTTTTTTGTTCAAAACAAAAAAAATACGATAAAGCACGTAAGAAAAACTTTTAATGAAGCCATACATTATAATAGTATATTATTATAGGATAGGTTATAAGCTTATAGGTAGCATGTTAGCATCCCTCATCACTTACCTTATAGTCATCATGTCATTGTGTTATTATTATTATTTTTATAAATACATAAATTAGGACATCCTTACGAAACTCCTTTTTTTAATATTTTTTTTTTTATTCATACTTTTGAAGTTTTTGACGCTGAGAACGATAGTGGAAATGTGTAATCAAAATATGGGTGGAGGGGATCGTGCTTATTTTTAGTTATGGAGTTTTGTCTACAACAATGTTGGTCCAATTTTTTGGATGCCATCGTTTTTAATTTTGAAATAATTGAAATTGTCGATTTTCAACAAAAAAGAAGGTGGGCAAGTGGATGTCACTCTGCTGTACAGTAGGTTACAAGTGGGTCACTGTAGTGGATGGTGTTAAATTTGAATTCAATGATAATATAATATTTTATACGAAAAACGATTCTGAGCGAAAACTATCAGTCAGCCTTTGAAATATTACTGAGTAGTAAGAATATTTGATGAAATTATTGTAAGTAAAGTAATTTATTTACCTATTTACGTGGAACCTTGTTTTAAATTTTTAAACCTTAGCTATAAAAGTTGAACATTTTATAAAAATTCGAACTTTAAATGCTTATAAAAAAAAAAAATTGTATTTCCTATATTTTTCAACTGTCATTGTAACAATATATCAGGAGCCTTGTATTAAACTTTCAAGCTTTTTTACCCAACGAATATAACTTTATTGACATTTATAGAAAAAAAACTAATAAAATTGGAAATTGAAAATACCGGTAAACATCTCAAAACAAGTCAAAATATTTTGAACATTTTATGGTGTATAGAAAATGCTAATATAAACATTCCGTGAAAATTTCATATATCTACATTTGTTTTAGAGTTACCAAGAACCAAAATGTATTTTGTGTAAAAGATTCCTGTTTTCCTTATTTTTGTTTTGTTTTTCTCGGTGCTTTTGAAAGCTATTGGGAATTTAAAATTTTGACCTCCCTAATGCTCCAACTAGATTCACTTTCCCATCAAACAAGAACTAAAGTTGAAAATCGAAGCATTATATCAACTACTCTTCGTGTACACACCCAAAAAATAAAAAATTAATAAAAAAACAACATACTTCATTGTAAAATCAATAGGTACATTCATCGCTCCGCTCAGAATTTAAACAGAGTAGGTAGAAAAAATCCATAGATTATTTTAATTTAAAATGTACTAAAAATATTGTTTTAAACAAGCGTTTCTTAATGATGTTTAAAACATGTGTTTAATTGTTTAAACAAACGTTTAAAACAATCAATATGTTTTTTTCTAATGTTTTAAACAAACATTTTAAAAATAACAACCCTGGTTCGTGGTAACGTAATACCATTGATTATACATAGGTACCTAGTATCTATTAATTATTATGTAGTATTATACATATAGGTAGGTAGTATGTACTATGTACAATCAATGGTAATACGTGGTAATACTATAATCGTGGCACAGAACAATGGTCAATGATCATAGACATAATATTACAGACTGCAGCAGCCAGCAGTGCAGCATAACAACTGATGTGGTATGGTCGCCGGGCGGTCCATCGTGGGCCGGAGGAAGCGAAACTGTCGTAGATAATAAAAAACTGTTATCTCCTTCGACTGTACGAAAATTACAACATGAAATAAACCCATTAACCAATGAACAAAATAAAAAAAAACAAGAACAATCAAACTTATCAATGCCAGATGGTTCAATATTTTTCTATGAATCGTACAAACCATAAAAAAAAAATAATATAATTTTGTTGACCGTAGTAAATGTTTTACGATTATAATAATGATAATATTATACATATACATATTATAAACATATTATGTTTATAATATTATGTATTAAATATTATATTGTCGTAACCGTTCTCGCGGTGCCCGCCAACCGCGTTCGATCAGTTGGATAATAATATTATTGCATCGCATTAGGCTTCCTGGTTGAGAAACAAGCGAAAACTCGGGGTCAATAATATTATAAAATCAACTATCAAATATTCAAATATTAGTATTTAGTATATTACGTATAGTTAAATTAATTGTACATTTGTACCCTATAGTAGTTTGTACTATAATAATTGTTGTAACCTTTTGCTGCGCCGTTGGGAAACCGATCGTTTCTAATTGCCGATAACAGTGGGCCGCGGGCGGCGGCGGGATTATACGTTATCGTTTTCAGCAGCAGCGTTGCTGTCACAACGATAAAATATTAAATATAAACTTCCCGTGCGTAGGTATAAACGGTATAATACTCGGCCGTATATCGTAGAGAGATAATGTATTATGATGTTCTAACGATGAATAATAAAAAATTATCGTAACCAATTATTAAGCGTTGCGAGCTCGGTGACCGGACGGATGGCTGCCGACGAGTGACGAGTGCCTATATAGACGCGTCGTCGTTGAACGCGATATGCCGATATCGTAAACTATTGCAGTGCACTTCAACTATAATAATAAGCACGTTTCACACTGCGCGATATTCGGTTCGGTTCGGTTCCTCCTCTCGTCGCCCTCTCATATCGCCGCCGTTGGTCCGTTCAGTCATCTTACGTTACATAATACATCTATGGTTCAGTTGTCGCCCGTCGTCGAGATCGTCATGCACGTCGTTTGCGACGACCCGAAATCGCCGACTCACGCCTCCAAGCCGCCGGTCTTCAACCCTACGCCTGTCACCACACTCTATCGACGTCCCGAATTGACGATGAAGTAGGTTGGTCAGACGGATGTGAGCGGTCTCACCGCTACGGTTAGCTCGCTGTCTGCGATTCTACCATAGAACATTGTCTACTATGGTACGTACCTTGGGCACTTGTGCTTACAGTCATGTCTTTTTGTGATTTGTGTCAAACTCCCTGACAGGAGATGGGTATTCTAATTTTGGTAGGAAGATATATTTTTAATATTACACTGAAACGACATACAACGATTGTTTGGTGTCTGTCGGTTTCTATTCTGATTTGCAGTGTGAGTGCGTTAAATGCATAATTGTTTATATCCTCTTGAGAAATATCCAGAGTGATCTAACTAACTGTTAAACTGTCTAACCTTTGAATCTAACACACATACCCAATGCGCTGTTGTTTAATAATACACAAATATTGATAGGCACTAGTTTAACTATCCACACAGAATACTGCCATCAAAGTATTTGACATCTAAAATAGGTATCTAGGTAAAGTTATAAAAATATCAATGGGTACCTATTGTTTTAAACACTATCGTCTTTACCAAAAGGACAAAGAATACGTACCTAGCACTTTTAAAATAAAATACTAGGAATACAAACTTATTATTCTTGAGTTAGGTAATTGAAAGAAAAGTTAACTTATTATTTTAAAACTAAAAAAGTTTCATGAGTACCTATTTAATATACATTAATTTTAGGTAATTGTTATCCAATAAAAAATAGTTAAACCATAAATTACATTAGGTATTATATATCTTAATAAATACTGAACTACCTACCTATTTAAATGTAAAATCATTATTATTATTACTAATTACTTATGATTATAAAAGAACAGACATTTTTTTTATTATTATTCTTAGGAGAAAATATACAATCTGTATCATGGATATAATGAGTACCCATATGTGTGGGGTTATGTATAAAAAAAATAGAACTAGTTTCATAATTTGGTAAAAGAAGCCACCCATTGGTGACACTTTAAATTTGATTTGGTCTTGTGTATTTTTATTTTATGGTTTTTTTTTCTTTCAATGTAATTTAATCTCTAGACCATTTACGTTTAAGTCGACTTGGGGGGCTAATTGGGATTATGATGGATGATAAGTTCTTGATGAGAGAATTTGAATGAGTAGACAGTAATGACATTTTCTATAGGAACATTTAGGCATTTAGCTTTGTCTTGAATTGTTTTCAAGTTACAATCTATGTGTAGGGTATGGTTTGATATGTATAGAGGGACATTTACTAATTTTCTTAAGGTCATATTTTGAAAAGCTTGTATCTTATTTAGGTTGGACTTCTTAGAATTTCTCCATAGCTGGAGTCTGTATGTCCAGATGGGATTTAATAAAGTTTTGTACATGAGGAGTTTGATATTAATAGGGAGGGATAAATTTGTTACCAAGAACAGAAATGTAACATAAAATATAAACTACACAATCAAGTTAGTCTGAAAAATGTTGTTTATTTACTTACTATTTAACTTGATCAATTCCAAATTAGTGAAAAATATCTTTAAAAGAGTTAAACAATTTTAATATTATTTTGTGTAGTAGGTTAGTTATGTTAGGATTTAATTCTTCATTTTTGTTTTTGTATCTATAGTAACTATAATAGCTTTGAAATTAATTATATTGGTACCTACTTTCATCATTATGATATTTAATTTTTTTATAGACTTTATAATTTTAATAAGAATTTGGGTGTCCTATATTAATCATTTTTATTTATAACAGTGGTAATAAATTAAAATATTTACCTTAGTTACAATATATTCCAATTGTAATTCAATAACATTTAGTAGGCAGACACTTGTAAGTTAATAAAGGTCAAAACATTTGAATGTGTAGGTAGGTTCTCCTCCTAGTTTTATTTTATTTTAAGTGGTCTTTTGTGAAACCCCAGTAACTATTTATTAAATACCTTGTTGAATATGATGAATTATTCAGTTATACAGTTTACAACTCAATAAGATAAAATATTTATTAAACAATAATAATTATTATTTTATTGTCATAATTTTAATGAAAAAGAAGTCTAAAATTGGTTTCATGACTGTATATGTGAGTAGTTTATTAGTACTTGTATTATAGTTATACAGTTATACTATTATTGGTATGGTTACTTGTTGTACCTTATACTCAAGTCTTTAATATCTAACCATTATACAATTTTAATTTTAAAGACTTTATACTTGGATATTTAAATTAAAATTACACTAAAGCGTAGAACCAAGAGTTGGTCCTGAATTCAATTGACTAAAATTTAAAAATTAACTATACATAACCTTATTAGTAAAATTTATCTAATATCTATCTATTGAATCTTAAACATTTGATTTCATAATTTTTTTGAAACAAAATAAATAATACTGTGAATAAATATTTTTTCAGAATTAGCCAACAAATAGAGAAAGTTATTTTAAATTAACAGCAATGAAAAGTGGTAAGAAAATATTTTTTTATGTATTATATATTTTTAGTACTTACCTAACTTATTTAATTAATATGCCATACTAAAAAGTTACCTACCTATAAAATACTGTAATTTTAGATAGGTATCCATCAGATTGGTAAAAAATAAAACATAATTTTAAATGATTTATTAAAAATTGGAAAAAAAAATTGTTTTACTATTTCACAAGTGCAAGTCATCTATTTATTGCTAAAAAAATAATAATATTGTATTGAAAATAATATACTTTTAGAAAGCAGGTTTAGGTTATCCAGTGTAAGAACTAAAAATATGAAAAATGGGTTTCAATGTTTATCCTCGAAATAAAAAGCAATTATTCAACAGTTCTTCTCTGACTCATTTATTAAACTTATACCGTTATTTAATAAATTATTAGTTCAAAATGTAATTTTGTTATATTTTAAAAGATGTAATTTAAGTAATTGGTACATATAGTCAATTTAAATGTAGTGTAGTTATTGAAGATTTATTTTAAATATATTTATGAAAAAAAATGTTAGTACAAATTAAATTTGAAACAATTGATGACTACTATAAAAGCACACACATACAAATATATATGTATACTCATATACCCACCTATTTATGATTTATAAACATTTCCTAATGTATTAGTTATAACATAAAGATAATGTGTTCCGATAGGTGTTATGTGTAAACACTAAACAGTTTGTTGTTTACACTATATGCATTCTTAGAAAAAATGATATTGAGTTTAAAAATCAATACAATTACCTGATAATATGGTTTTCTCTACAGGGTGATCCATTGAAATGTAAGCATTCATTATTTTGAAAAGTTAAAATTTTTTTGAAAATATTATTTTTACATAATTTTATGTACCTAACTTCAATCCAGCATTTTAGAAAAAAATTGTATTTTTATTGTTCATATTTTTTTTACCTTTTTTGAATGGAAAATTATTTTATTTCATATTCCTTAGCATAATAGGTATTATTCAGTGTATTTTGATCAACAAATATAAAACTTTGGACGAGTAGTTTGTTAGTTATATGCAGTTAAAGTTGTAGTGGTATAGAGTGGTACCAGGGATACCCCGCAAAGTGTTCTCCACTACTCTGCTACTATCGAGGCTAATATAAACTTTAAATAATTATAAGCTATAACTTATGAACTACTGTTGCTAAATTTGATTATAAATAGTTGCATTGAAACACTCAGAATAATATTCTGGAATATGAAATAAAAATGTATTAATTTCAAAATAATTAGTGTAGTCATAAATGGATCTCACCTAGTATAGTAGAGTTAAACCATACTAATTTAAATAAAATTGTTGTATTTGACTATGTTATTGTTTTATCTATTATTAAACATATTGATTTAATAATCAACCGTAATATTTTGTATGCTATAATATTTAAAATATTATATTTTTTACTATATTTTTATGATATTTATTATTCAATGCCTAGTATTATTAAATTTATTACTCATTTGTTATTAATTATTATACTTAATGGGTTTAAATGTAAAATGTATAATGTACCTATTAATGCGTATAGGTACCTATTACCTATTACCATATTACATTTTATCTTTACAGCTTGTTAATTGTTTAGTTGAATACTGAATAGAAAAGTGCTTATGTTGAGTTATACTTGATTACAAAGTATGACTAACCAAAGAAAATGAAGGAATTAGTATGTATATAACTAATGTTTTAGACTCAAAATATCAATGAATACCTACCAAAAAACCATATTTCATTAATATTTATCTTTTTTCTATGTATTTTTTTTTGGGTGAAGTACAGTTTTTTTTAAAATAATATATACCATTAACTGTTTAAGATAAAAGATAAAGAATTCACATCATAAAGCAATATTTTATTCTTCAATTGGTAATGATTTTTAAATAAATGGTATTTTGCATATTCTATCCTTTTTGTAATGTGCTTACAATTCTACGAAGAAAAAAAATGCTAATCATTAAATTCAAAAAATTTGATTGTATTTTTGCCTAGGAAGGCAATATAATGTAACCCCTCTTTAATTTCATTTCTCGCTAGGCTGCAATCAATCATATTTCTTGATGAGTTGGTTGATTTTATATTTTGTTCTTAGCTTAGTACAATAAAGTGAATTGATACCTAATTTTTCAATTTTGATTTAGTCTAATATAATATTCTTAAATATAATACATATTAATATGTTTGCAAGATCCAATCATCTAAAAAAAATTCATAAAATAAGACGAGTTTATCCATCAGGAAAGAGAGGTCAGTTTTAAAAAAATAAATTTATTTTGAAACAATTCATCTCCATTCTTCTATTAATATTGCATTTTTATCTAACAATACAATAGTAATTAACGTTAGATATATATTCATATTTGTATTTCTAAACTAATTTATGTTAAATTTAATATTTCAGTGTGTTGTGTTTTTTTAATAGTTATTGTTCATTTATAGGTACTTAAAATAATAATAAGAATTTTAACTATATATATTTTTTTTTTACCCTATTAAATTGTGTATTATAGCGAGGATGTAGATTAAAAACCTAATTAATCAAATGAGTAAAAATTAATAGTACTAGCTTACAGTTATAAATATTAAGGAATATTATGTACTTACACTCAACCAATGCATTAACAATATTAATATAAGTAATTTTTTTTCAGACATTTTATATTTTAGCCGACCTGGCATTAAAAAAAATGCCATTCTAACCTTTTGTATCGGTGTAATATTTGGAATATTTTTTGCTTATACTACAGTAACCATTACTGAATGCCATTTTAAAAATATCAAAATATTTCCATCAAAGTTTTCATATGATTCGGTTAGATACAGTGACCGTCATTCACATGGACATGATAATGAAGGTTCATTCAATGATTCACTTATTATGAAAGACCATGGGGAAAATGAGACATTACACTTTCGTAAGTTCAACTAATTATAATTTTTTAATAATTGTTTTATAAGATATTACCTAATATTTTTTTGTAAAAGTGAAAAAGGTTTCACAAAAGCTATGAAAGTGATGAGGTGATAGTAGTGAGAAAATCCAAAGTATTTTAAATACTTTAAAACCATTGTAATAATAATATTAAAACTAAAAATGAATAACTTATTTAAACAGCCTTGTGTTTAAATGGCCTCGATTAAAGAAACTATATCTTAAACCAAATGAATGTTTGTAAGCTCCGGCCTCTAAGAGAGTGCTACCCGGTGGCGACCAAATCTCGTCGGATCTCGTGCATTCTCATCACTAAATCTGCCCGTACACTGGCCGCCGCCACCATCATTGTTACAACTATATGGTAGGGTGGGAGAAATTTGGGTACGAGAACGGAGACTCATTTGGATGCGCCAACGGGTAGTACTCTCTCAGTGGCTGGAGTATAGGGTATATAATCAAATACTACTCTATTGATTTTGAGGAAAATCTCAGAGATTGTTTTAGAGATATCAGAAAGAGATAATATTTTATAAGGCGTGGCTTATAATGTCAAACAAATGACAAATGGCCCCACTGGCCCCAACCTAAGGCCGGCTCTGGTTAGAAGCAAAGGGCGATAAAATAGCAGAAGAAGTAGGTAGTCAAATATAGACAAAATAGAGTAAAATGGATTCTTCTGAAAGTAAAATTTTCTATGTTATGCTTTATAAATATAACATAATCAGGATATTAGAGTGGCATTCAATTAAAATTGATACATGAACCCTGTCTTGACTAATTTCCATTAAAATATTGGTACCATACTGCTCAAATCAAGATTACTGAATATGGTATATTATATTATTTTTTTTTAATTATAGATGAAGATCTCGTAGCTCAAGAACTTAAAAAACGAATTAGAGTTCTTTGTTGGATCATGACTAGTCCTAGTAATCACATTAAAAAAGCAAGACATGTAAAAGCTACATGGGGTAAACGTTGCAATACATTACTTTTTATGAGTACTGTTAAAGGTAAGTACTAGCACCATACTACTGATTTTAATATAATTAACTTAATTTTGTAATTTAGATAAAAGTTTACCTTCAATTGCATTACCAGTTAAAGAGGGTAGAGATTCCCTTTGGGGTAAAACTAAAGAAGCATTTAAGTACATACATAAACATTATAATGATTATGATTATGTATTGAAAGCTGATGATGACACGTATGTAAAATTATATTTTATATTTTTAAAATGAAATATTGTAATATTTATTTATTATGCTGAATTGACAAAATGTATCAGGGCTCAGAAATTCATGTATTTGCATATTTCTTAGGAAGATTTTCATTAAAATCTAATAAGACAGAAATATCTTTCATACAGTTCAAATTCAAAAAATTATAATGCACATTTAAGGACTTAGAACATGTTAATAAATTTAAAAAAAATTTCAATCATTAAAGAAATCTAATTTAAATATGGTTGTCTATA
Source organism: Acyrthosiphon pisum (assembly GCF_005508785.2). Taxonomy (NCBI): domain Eukaryota; kingdom Metazoa; phylum Arthropoda; class Insecta; order Hemiptera; family Aphididae; genus Acyrthosiphon; species Acyrthosiphon pisum. Next base: position 76,465,556 of record NC_042494.1, on the reverse strand, counting down.
TTTTAAATCATACTACAGAATTCATAATTATTTTTTTATTGTGCATGCTTATATTTAATATTTGTATTTAAATCAGGATTGGCAAAAACCCGGGCTTTATGGAAAACCCCAAAAAACCCAAAAACCCGATTGGTTTTAATGTAAAAGTTATAATAGGTGGTTTTATCGGGTTTTTTTCAGAAAAACCCATCCTAAAACCCAGTGGGTTTTATTGTAAAATATTAATGAGCGGTTTTATCGGGGATTTTTCAGAAAATACCCATCCGAAAAAAAATTTTTAAGTTTTTTTCAAATCATTTTAAAATTTTAATTGGAAAAATAAATAATACCTACAAGGTAAATTTTTCTGAAAATTAACACAAGTTAAAAAAAAAATAAGAGAGAATTTCTATTTTATCCAGAAAAGCAGCCCGGGTTTATTGTTATTAATTATTACTCATGTGTAAAATGATTTATAAATTTAAGTATTATAGTATTTTTGTGATAATATTTTTATTTAAGACGACACTACACCTTGTATGTGTTGTTTCTTAGAAATGTCTTAAAAATGTACAACATAGCATTAATTGTTTTGGGTAAACAACTATACTCCCTCTGCATTTATAGTAGAATTACCAAAATTCTACAACGCATAGGGAAGAACTACTTTATCGTAGCCACAGATATGTATTATAACTAGATACCCGACTTCTTCTTATCAATGACGCTGGCAGCAAATTACAACTAGTGCAAAATAGTATTATCAGTATATATGTATATATAAGTAAATATGTATATGAATAAATGTAAACATTGCCAAAGATGCAAATGGCGTCGGGCATCATAATTTATAATGTTGTTGTATATGGAGTCGGGTATCTAGTTATTATACATATCTGTGGTCGTAGCGTTTTAATTTTTTTACAGCAATAAATAATAATCAATAATTTTTAATAATTGAATGAAAAAAACAAAAATCCTAATGTTCTTAATCTGATAACTTAAATTGTATTTATGTTATTCTAATAATGAAAATGCTTTGATAAGATAAAGTTCTTTCCTTTGCTTTGTGTAATTTTGGGAATTTTACTATAAATATTAAATACAGAGGGAGTATAGGTGTCCCGCGCAAAGTAGTTTTTGCTCATTTGTAGGACTGAGACAACATATGCGGGTATAGGGTTCTCTTAACAAATTTATATACAAATTATTTTAGATTCATTACGACTTTTAAATATCACATTTAACACTCCCCCCTCCAACTCATGTATCAGTGCTATTGTTTGTAGGTAGCTAACCTGATCTAACAAGATCAATCATTTTATTTATTGTATAGTGATATATTAGTTCTTTAGTAGCAGATTACTAATATTATAATGATTGTAGATAAAATCAATATAAAATAAAAAACTTTTTAATATTTATTTTTGTATAATTATTTCAGGTATGTTGTAGTAGAAAACTTGAGGTATATGTTAACTTCATTTAACCCAAAAGATCCAATCTTCTTAGGTTGTAGGTTTAAACCCTATGTTAAACAGGGATACATGAGTGGCGGTGCAGGTAATTAATTAACACCAAGTATATTTTGTAGATTAACAACAGACTCTATATAAAATATTAATTATAAGTATTGTAATGTTAAAAAATGTATTTAATGTTTATTTACTTATATTATACTTATATTTATTGAGATTTTTGAAATCAAAATCATTTATAATATCTGTATAATTTAAATTATGTAAATCCATTTAGGTTATTTGCTAAGCAAAGAATCGGTTAAGAGGTTTGTTGAAAAAGCTATACCTCATAAACAATGTCGGCAAGATAATGGTGGAGCCGAAGATGTAGAAATTGGTTAGTTTATTTTTTAGATTCTTTTCTGTTATACAAACCTACGGTTATTATTGCGACTGCCACAATCTTAACAATGCCTACAATTGGATTGTGACATTTAACTAAATGAAGTAGTCTTTTATAACAGGAAAATACCATTTTTTATTAAAATATAAAAAAAAATGTTTCAATATTATTATTATTATTATTATTATGTAGTTCATGTTTATTGTTTAGTGATTTTTTTTTCATAGTGGAACTATGTTATTTCAAACCTATTAGCATAAATTATATCAAATTCTCAAAATTCTAGAGAATGAGAAATTGTGCTAAATAACTAGATATTTATTAGATCCATTTTAAAACTTTTTTACTAGAATTTATATCGAGGCCATTATAATTATTATACTATTTTATTTTTATAATCTCTTCAACAGTGTTAATTTGAAAACATGAAATTTTAAGTAAAAATAAATATTCTGACATAACTTGAACTATAACAAGAAGTGTACTTAAATGCATAAATAGTTAGTAAATAAAATATATATTTTATAAAAATTGTCATATATTGTATAATATCTGTTGCACAAGTGTGTTTAAATTTTAAAATATTAATCAAATTACGTTTTTATTTTAGGTATTTGTCTTCAATTAGTTGGAGTAAGAGCTGAAGATTCTCGAGATAGTTTAGGTCGTGGACGTTTTTTTCCATTTATTCCAGAACACCATCTTATACCTGGGCATACAGATCCAAGTTTTTGGTACTGGAAATATATTTACTATCCAATAGTAGAGGTAAAATAAAACCATTAATAGTGTACCTACTAAACTCTAGTTCAGTGGTTCTCAATCTTTTTAGGACCGCGACCCAAATTTTCTTCCAAAAATCTATCGCGACCCCCCATGGTTTTACATTTACAGAATCAAAAAAGTAATCGAAATATTTTTGCGATAACGACGTACCAAAAATACCCGTCGTAATAATTCCCGTAATAATTCGTATATTACTTTATACTTCTATTAGTATTTATATTCTATAGTTTATACAATTTAAAAAAACATAAATTTCTTACAACCTGTATAATTTAAAATACTTCTTGCGACCCCCCAAAAATTGAATCGCGACCCACAGTTTGAGAAACGCTGCTCTAGTTAGTTATATAAATTGTTGTTATTATTTTTAGGGCATGGATTGTTGTTCAGATACCGCAATTTCATTCCATTATGTGAATCCTAATAATATGTATGTTCTCGAATATCTAATTTATCATTTACGACCATTTGGAGTGACTCAGAATATTGATAAAGCTACCGTAAACAAAATTTACCCTAACAAAGAGAGCAATGCTACAAAGACTGATCAGCCAATAAACAAAACACAACATGTATAAACTTGAATTAAAACAAAGTTCTTAAAATACTTTACTGTGTGATTACAGTGTTGACTCTTATATTGTATATTATTTATGATTATATTTATACACAAACTAGAATAATTAGTTCCGTGCCATTTCCATGTTCTGTTTATATACAGAACATCTTTACTAGTCAATAACTTATTGGCAAATCCTAGTCAATTTGCTCATAAAGTTCTTATTGATGGAGCTTGATTTCTTGAAATTGTTCTTCTTATTATCTTAACATTCTAAATAAACAAAATAATAAAGTGATGCACCATATTTATTTATTTCTGTGCTATTTTTTTGTTAAATTATAAAATAAAATGTTATTTTATAATACTATCATGATTTAATACATCAAATGAACCAAAGATATTATTTTATATTTGCTTATAAATGTCACTAATAATATTTTTTTGCTATTAGTGATTTTTTTTTGTTTATAAATAAATTTTCTTAAATATAATATAATATAGTAACTATACTACTTATTCTTATATTGAAAATAAAGGGAATTTATATATTTTAATAATTTGTGATTTATTTTAAGGAGCAATGAATGTTAGTCTATACTCCGGCCCACAAGAGAACATTACCGATGGCAGTGACCGGTCTGAGACACAATTTCCCCCTCTTTGTGCCGCGATAGTTTAGGTTGTATACATATAAAATAAACCGTCGAGTGTTGCCGAACGTACTAAACAAAAATAAACCTCTGTTGTTGAGTGAGGGATGCGTAGAATCCATAGACATAATAGACAATAATAATAATTCTATTATGTCTATGGTAGAATCGAAAACATTTTGGTCAGGACATAGTAATGTTCTCTCGCGGGCCGGAGTATAGTTAAATTTGGCTTCAATATAAATAGTTTAATCGAAAATGTTTTTAAACAAGTTATAACATTTTGTACAGTTTTTAAAATATATAAACACTAAAATATTGAACTAATTTCCATCTGAATTAAATGTATTATATATACAGTATGTATGTGTCCAGGCTCCAGATAATATTGCTCCAATATGCTTATCCAAACATTTTTTTTTTCAAATAGTAATGGAAACCCAGCATTAAAATATTAAAGCTGGGTTCCATAAACAATTACTATACATTAAATGAACCAATGGTAAGCTAATGGTCTCTAAATCTTGACATGATGATCCATGATTGGTTCATTAAATTTTAGTGAATCATTAAATTAATCAATTTGTTATGTGATCAGAACAACTGACATAATATTATAATTAATAATATTATTTTTGCTTTATTTATAATTAATACAATTAGTGATCTCTTGGTTCATTGTTCAGTGGTAATGTGTCACATGTCACAAACAAACATTTTCCATTCTTCTCCAACAATATCACAATAGTTGAATAATTAAAAACAATTAATTATTATTTGATTTATTTGTATCCACGATAGTTACACACAACTATAATTATTCTATGTTTAAATCTCGATGGTGACGATATTACGTATCAACAAGTTTAAATAATTTAAATCTTAATAA
>NC_042494.1:76423024-76458534 GCF_005508785.2 Acyrthosiphon pisum | reverse complement strand
CCCCCCCCCAACTCTGTGTACTCAAATTTCACTACCAATGGCCCTTGCAGATTTTTAAAAACCATCCATGCTAGTATGCTACCACCACGGAATGACAGAACAAATAAAACAATGCTACTGCCAGCCAACGACAGGTAAATTTCCATGCGTCCAAGGGCTAAATGCTAAGGCCTAAGGCGCTATAAGCCCCCTCCCATTCGATTTCGATCTTCGTTAATGATAGTCACAGATCGCGTATTGGCGGAGTAGTTAAAATTCATAAAATGTATAAAAAAAGACAAAAACGTCGGCGCCATCTAGCCGTATGATTATGAGTTGCCGTTGCGGGCGGTTCTTCGTGTTGATATTCTGCGGTGCCTAAATATTAAATAATAATAATTATTGTTCTGTCCGCTGTCGTGGTGGGCAGTGTATGCGTGCAATCTTATGATATTCATTATTGATGTTTTTTATCATCTTGCTTACTACAATAAATAGTCTGTAATACTACTATTTTACATTTTTACCGTAAAATGTAATTTGTAATTACCAATTAGTGTAGACTGCAGTGCTCGGTATTGTAGTATTCGACTTTTTGACGTTCATGTGTGTTACGTAATAATAATAATAAATTAGCGTCTGCTTCACGAATCAAGATAAGGATAGGACTAAATTAATAATTAACACGATATACTTTAATTTGATACTTCACAGTTTAAATATATATCATATCTTATTATCGTATATTAATTAATCGATCGATTGAGTATCTTAATTAAAATATTTAAAATTAAATCTTAGTGAAGTTCTAACTCGCCTAGACAGTAAATTACAAACATCAAGATGCCAGAAACAGAAGTCCAAGACGGAAGTCAGACCCAACGGCTGACTAATGCAGATTTTAGACGATTACTTATGACCCCTAGGTCAAGTCATCCATCAGCCACTCCGTCGCTCTCCAATGCAAGCGAAACGCCATCTTCCAAGACGCCATCTACATCAAAATTTGAATCTGGCGGTTCGAACGACAAAGCTGAGCTTAGACGCAAAAAAAAGATATTCTATGCTAAGCTCAAAAAACAGGAAGAGAATAAAATGGCTGAGCTTGCTGAGAAGTATCGTGACAGGGCCAAAGAACGTCGGGTTGGTGCCAACCCTGATTATCAGTCTCAGGACCCCGTAGCTGTTGCCAGTGGTTATAGAGCCGTAGCACCGGATATGAAATCTGGCATGGATGCAGCTGAACGCAGGCGTCAGATGATTCAGGAATCTAAGTTTTTGGGAGGAGATATGGAGCACACTCACTTGGTCAAAGGTTTAGATTATGCTCTGTTACAAAAAGTAAAAAGTGAAATTACTGCAAAAGAAACCGAACAAGAAACTGAAATGGAACAGCTTGCAACTACTAAACCAATAAAAGAGAAAGCAAAGGAAGAAGACGATATGCAGTTTAAAACGAGACTAGGAAGAAATGTCTATAGGTAAGAAAAAGGTAGTCCTTTTTAAAATTATAATTTAAAGTTAATTTTTTTTTAGGGTTGCATTATCTGATAATGAGATGTTTCGTAATCCATCATTTGCTCCTGGACGTATGGCTTACATAATTGATTTAACTGAAGATATTACAGACACTGATATTCCAACAACACTAATTCGCAGCAAATCTGATGTGCCTAGCATGGATGACAGACCCACATTGACCACAAATGATATTGTTATTAATAAATTAGCACAGATCCTTTCTTACTTGCGAACTGGACCAAAACATTTAAAGAAATCTAAAAAGCGTGATAAACAAGTTTTTGATGATAACATATACCCAGAATTACCAGATTATGAACCATCTACTCAAAAACGTATTGAAGAGACCACTAAAAAACAATCAAACTATTTTAAACATTCAAAGGATGAAGAAAAAGAAGTGGAAACTGAACATCATAAAAGGGATGAAATGGGATGGGTAAATATATTTATTTTTTGTAATTTTCATAATTATTGTTGTGTATTATTATTACTGTAATGTAGTGTCGTACCTAGAGAACCTTGATATTAAAGAGAGTGGCCAACTGGTGTGATAGCAGCCATTAATCGTCCAAACGTTTCCCGTCTTTTTTTAAATTTAAACACTTCAGCTAGGAGCATTATACACACATTTTTTAGCACATAACCTTATTATAGTTAGTGTTGTCAAGTATTTGGGTATTTTGTTCAAATACTTTTACAAGTATTGAAATTACATATTTCAAATACTATTTATCAAAAAGTATTCAAGTGCATTTTAAAAACTATTTTATTCCATTGAACACTTTCCAATAAAATACTTTTTTTCCAATTAAAATCAGTATCAAATAAAATCAATAAGCCAATTAAAATTATTTGGAATATATTGTTAAATTAAAGTTTATTAATAATTATGATAAAATAATGTTTTTTGATAAACATTAATTTGACATAATTGATGTAAGTATAAATGTTTATAATTTGATAATGTGTTCACCAATATAATGTGTTGTTCTTCATCCCTATTATGAATTATATAGGTTTTCATAACATTGGTTATAAGTAGGACTGGATTTTTATGTTTTAACATATTTTTATTGAAAGTATGCAAATCCAATTGGATAAGCTTTCTCGACGATTAATTTTTCAATAAACTGATATACAACTTTTAGCGCATAAAAGCATACAATTAATATGAATAACAAATAAACATATTTTATTGACATTTATTATATAATAATTTTAAATGCAAAAATTGAGTGTTAGATCATCTCCATAAACAGTATTAGGTGGTAGGTACTTGAAAGTATAACAAAGTGGTAGGTACTTACTTTTCAATAATATATAATAGGTATTATACTTGTCACAGAAATTATATTTCAGAAAAGTTGAGAATAATTTTAATATTAACTAAAAAAAACGTAATAAATTATTTAAATTAATTAATATTGAACAATTTCAACAAATAAACTATTGCATTAAATATAAAATATAAATATTTGGACGATTAATGGCGTTTATAATCAATGATAACAGCCAGCCAATAGAAAACGTTTACCGAGTTGACCACTCTCTTTAATATCAAGGTTCTCTAGTCGTACCTATAATATGTGTGTACATTTATAGTTTATGTATCTACATGGTTACATCAAAACAATCTATAATACACTTAATACTTAGGTAGTATAAAAACTTTCAAAAGTATAAATATAACTTTTTTAGGTACCTACTCTAATTATTATTTGAATTAACTATTTTACCAGTTCTAAAGTAGAAAAAAAATATAATAATAGGTACTATGGAATATTAATAAACGTACATTTTTTATTAACAAAAGGATTAATAATTATTTAAATTTGACTTTCTAATTATACAAGTATTAAAAACACTATACACAACATAAATTACATTTTTTCTTAGTTTAATATAATTTTTAATTAATTAATAATATTTTGATTTTATATTTTTCTAGGAGGCATTAAGTAAAACAAAATTTCAACGCAAAAACCAAATGGGCTTATTATCTCGATTGGCAGCTGAACCCACCGGCTATGCAGAGTGTTACCCAGGACTGGATGAAATGCATGATGCAATTGAAGATTCAGATGATGAGGCTGATTATACAAAAATGGATCTTGGTAACAAGAAAGGACCAGTTGGTCGATGGGATTTTGATACTCCTGAGGAGTATGGTACATATATGAGTAACAAAGAAGCATTACCAAAAGCCGCTTTCCAGTATGGTGTTAAAATGACAGACGGACGGCGTACACGTAAACATAATAAAGAAAAGAATGAAAAAGCTGAACTTGATCGTGAATGGAACAAGATTCAAAATATTATACAAAAACGTAAAGTACCAGCTGGTAAAGATGAAGGATCGTCATTCAAAGTACCTAAGTATTAGTTTAAAACATAATATGGAATATTGGATAGTCATTTTATTGTAATAAATTTAAAAAAATATAAACACAATATCATTAAGTTATTACTAAATTAGATTTTGTACTTCAATTGTATCCAGTTTTTAACTCCTTTCAAAGACATTAGCACAGGGATCATAACAGGTAAGAATAATGGAATGTAAACCGCATATTTTTGATCGTCTGGAAAATAGAGCAATGCCAATAATGATGGATGAGTAAATGCAAACTCTGATGTTTCAAATGCTATTTTACTGTATTCCAATGCTTCTTCCAATTTCCCTTTTTCTATACATTGAAGTACTTTAGTAGCTGCTTCTACGGATTCAGTTACTGCTTTTCCAACTTCTTCAATTATCACAATATTACTGATTTCACCCAAAAGTCGTGACAATGATGTTAAAGTAATACGAGTATTAGTGTATTGTTCAATAATTTTAAGCCTGTACATTGAATCCAATTGCCATTTACGCAGAGTAGAAGATTTTAGTGGCATTAGTGATATGTAATTGGACATATTTGGTACACCAATTAATGAATGGAACTGTGTGATGATAGGAGTCATAATACTGAGATCATCAGGTATGAAGCTTACTGATTCATTGCATGACATCTGATTGGCGTTTAAGAATTGAACTCCACCCCAGCGAGCTGACATCATAGCAGTAGTTAACTGATTGTTTTCATGAAAATATAAAGGAATATAAGAACAAGGGGTTACATATACAACAAAATGTATACACGGATTTCGAGACACTCCAGAACCTAAAACGAGTAAACCAAATAAATATCAACCATAAAAAATTATAACTAATTAAACTTTGAAAACATTACCTAATTTTTTTTCTAGTGGAGTAATTATGTATTGTGCATGATTCTTGTCTAATACGAATGTAGTGTTCAATTTTGGGGGCTTTTGAACCAAATCGATTAAATAAAGCCATTGAGATTGCACAGAAAAGTTTGAAATCAGTTTTAATTGATCTAGTAAAGGCTGAAGATAACCTAAAAACATATTTAAAATGCATATAATAATTTAATGTTAAATAAAATCAATATTTTTTTAAACCAACGGTTCAAAGGTATTTCTGGCTTCCAAGACACATGCAGTTTCTCAGGTTCCGGATTTACAACAGTAAGGAGTACATTATAATCCGATGATGGTCTAACTCGACGCTGTCGATCAGTTACTACTTGTTGGTCATCAGAATGATTACCAGGGTTTAACATTGATATCATTGAATCAGACAATGCATCTGTTTGCAACAGTCTTTTTAATGAGTCCATTAATAATTGAATGTCTGAAATACATTTAATATGAATAACATGGACAATAAAGAATAGGAAAAATTTAGAGTGGGCTTACCTGTATTGGGAGGAAAATAAATATTACGACCAATACCAGCTATTATATCATCTACACTAGTGGTTTCAACTAGTTGTAATGATCCTAGAGGAGTTATAACCATCTCTAGTTTATTCAATGTATGATCATCTGAATTAATGAAAGTAGAAGGATGAGCACTGATACTGAACATAGCTGTAAAAATATATTTTATTTTATTTATTATGTATACATTTTTTTAAGTAATTGTTTTAGAATTACTTGAATTGAATGTAGTATAAATTTGTTCGATAATTTGTTCTGTTACATATGGATTTTTAGTGTATACAAAAATGTCTGTAGAAATAACTACGTCCATAGTACCCAATTGCGAGATCTGTGCATATGGAAGAGAGTGGCGTTGTACTTCTGTCATTCGCCACCATAGTGGTATGCCAATAACCAATAGTATAAATGCATAAACCGCAGCAGACAAATTCCTTAGGTCCTCTATAAAATAGTGTTAACAATTTATCTGCAATTTTTAAACACAGCATATTATTACCGTCGTCTTCTTTGTCAATTATTTCCCAAATTTCATCATTGCTGGCATCATTTGTCAATGTCTCAACAGTATCACTAGGCTGCTTGTCTCCCACCAAAGTATCCATTCTGTGTAAAAACAGTCAATTATAATATTTTAGTTAAAAAAAAAATGCATATCAATTAATTAGCAATTTATCATATTAATTAAAAATCCAATTTATATATAATCATTTCAAAATCCAAAATACTTTTGTAATTAAAATCATACTCTGGTAAATAAATGAAATACGAATTACCTAAAACTCAGGATTTGTTTTAATTTCTTAAATGTCCACTACTATATATTGAAAGAACCTAATGAAATTCCGTGAAAAATCAATGATTTGTTACAAAACATTTTAAGAAGTATTGTTGGAAAATTATTCGATAAATGAACATAGTAAATCGTAAATACAATACGTATTCAAGTAAAGAACTAAAGATTGTACTAATAAGATACTAAAGAACTAAGTCACAACTCTCAAACACGAATTGAGATATATATATTAAGATTTAAGGTACATCTTAATTCGAGACTCGAGTAACCGACACATGAAGTGAATACAGAATAATATTAAGTAATTTGTGAATTTTTTATCTTATCTCGTTCTCGTATCTATTATTCAGTATTTACATATTTTCCGGCTTGATAGTTGATAAGTCCACAGATGAATATAAACGTGGAAAAAAAACACAGAATACAAATTATCAAATTTTATTATTTGTTTTACAACAATATGGTTCTGTGCACTTGCAAAGTTGTATTGATACACCTTGTTTGTTGCATGTGTGAGGCCGTTAGGGAGATTCACGAGGTCAAAGATCGATTAATAGATGAAGTCAACTAGAATTTATTATTCTAGACTTCATGGGGTGGTTACGGTCTTAATAAAATTACAATATGGGTGATTATTGTTTATTATCATTTATCCATTTATCAGTTAACGGTTATCACACTAAAAAAGAGCGCTTGAATAAATAGTGGACTGTTTACAGTTTACACGAAGTTGAAGACTTGTAGTCACGAACAGTTAATATTTCTATGCGGCCTACAGTTTTGCATTTTATTGTTTTTAGGCCTTAGGTTTAGGCGTTGGTAAATTGTTGTGTTTTGTTTTTCCGTCGAGCTCATTAAATCCATAGTTCCAAAAATGAATAAAAGAAAAATAGAAGAAGAGATTTTCCAACAAAATAAGTTTGAAAAGCTGAATAATATAGCTGATTCAGAAGAAGACGATGATGACAGTGTTGATGAAAATAATTATGATGTAATGCAAGAGCAAGATATTGAAGGTAACTACATTGTGTTTCATGCATAAAATATAACGTTCTATAGAGTTTTAGGGTACATAGCGATGTGTAACTTTTATACTTTTAAACTTGAACCCAATTTTTAATCGTTCAACTTTAGGACGTATTGCACAATTTGTTATCAATTGTATTATTATTTCCCCTAGGTCAAGAAGAAGGAGTTGTTGGACAAGATGGTGAGATACGAATCACACCTTTTAATATGCAAGAAGAACTTGAAGAAGGACACTTTGATAAAGAAGGAATGTATCATTGGAAAAAAGAAAAAGATGTACAGGATAACTGGCTAGAGAATATTGATTGGTGTAAAGTAAATGAAACAATATACATAATAGTTTCTTACGTTTTGTCATATTATACTGTGCAATTTGTTTGTTTGTTTAGATTAAAGATATGTCAAAAGAAAAAAAAAAAACTGATGAAAGTGTAGAGGATAATGTAGAATTTAATGTAATTGCTGCGTATAAAGAAATTATAAGCATGATGGAGCCAAAAGAGACCATTTCAAAATCATTAAGGCGTTTAGGTGGAAACAAACGACTTACAACTGCTGAAAGGTGGAAATTGAAAAAGGCAGGACTGAGCACTGATGAAGGTTCGTCTTCAAAAGTCACTAGACTTACAGAGCTTGCTAATCAAATTTTAACAGCTAACGGCAACATGGATGTTTATCAAGAAACTTATGAGCAGATTTCTCAAATTGTAAGCAGATTTTTTGAGTTTATTTTGCTAGTAAATTATAATACAATAACATTTTTATCAAGAAGTTAATAACAGTTAAAAAACTTTTCTGGGTTATGTTATTTAGTCATGTTTTAATAAATACCTACATATTATGTTTGTATTATTCATTTTAAAGCCAAAGTCACATTGGTTGTATACACGTTCTACAAAAGTGATGTGGTTTATGGTAAATTTAATGGTAAAGTATGTGGTCTATAAGTGAAACTTTAATTTTATGTAGTATAATTCAATATTTTATAAAAATAATTTAATCTTGAAGCGTCATCGCCTTTTCTTTAAATTTTTAGTTTTGAGAAATATTAATTTCAAATTTCAAACAAGAATATAATTTTTAAGATATTTTAGTGAAACAAACCAAATACACTAATACAATAAACTGTAAATATATTTACGTAATATTTGAAAATTGTTGCTTTTGTTAATACATGGACCTAGCCTCACTCAAATTGCAGATTATTAGTTAATTAAGCACAGAATAGTGTAAAATGTAAACTGCATACTATCTTAATATTATAAACTGATTTAACGCTTAGAAAAGTTATAATTTTATACTGGTAACAACTAACAATCTACAAACAACTATTTTGAATCATTTTTTTTTTTATTATTTTAAAAAGTATATTAATTACAATCTATACAACAAATAAAATATAATGAGTAAGTGTGGTGACATAGGAATATTAGACATAACATAACATTAATAGGAAGGCTCCCGGCAGTGCCACCTGACCAGAAATAATTAATGTTATAGAGTAGTGTTTAATTATTAGTTTTAAATTGATTAATTATTGATTAATTTTGTCATTTGATATAAAAATAATAAAAATACTAAAAAGTACTATTATTTTTTTTTTTTTACAGATTTCAAAATCAGAAAAGAAAGGACAACCGTCAACTTCTATGTCATCAGATTTGGATATGTATGCGGAAGATTTTGATTTAAAAGAAAAGGAAAAATTAGAAAGTACAATCCAGAGTGGTCAAGAAGAACCAGAAGAACCAGAAGAACTATTGACAGGTATTTATAAAAATATTTGTTTACCATCAATAGGTATTTAAATATCTTAATCAAACTTTGACAATGTTATTAGGAGAGTCATTACAGTGGGAATACAAATTTTCATTAGAAAGTAATGAAATATTTGGTCCGTACAATACTGAGCAAATGCAGAAATGGAAAGTAGATGATAAATTTAAGGAACCCATTTGGGTACGTAAATGTAATTCAAACAGCGATTTTCATTCATTTAAACGTGTTGATTTTGAACTTTATTTATAAATATTTTTAGTGTATGTGTTTATTTAATTTACAATGTATTAAATATAGTAGTATTATAAAGTATAGTTTAAATTGATTTTAAATCAGGAATTATTGTGTTGTTAGGCATGTATAGGAAAAAAAGAAAAGTTTCATTTTCCATATTAAATTCCTGGTTACATCATGAATTCCTGATTTAAAATCATACAATTTGTAATACTAATTGATTTTCAAGGATTAAAATATAGATGTAATTTAATATATTCATAATATCTATAAAGTTATTTTACTATTTATTACATTTATGTTGTTTAAATAGCTTATAAGTTGTTAAATATTTACAGTTAGTGAATTAAATAAATACATGCAATATATTTTGAGTTTTTATATTCCTTAGCATTCTATGAACCAATACTAATGATCTATGAAAACATGCCTGGACTTTTGTTACTGTTTTGGCCCTTAAACCATGGCTTGTAACTGGTTTTTAATGGAAACCAGTTACCATGACCAATTTTGAGTCTGGTAACAGCTTCTTGGTTTGTAAATTTTAACTTTGAGAAGCGATTAATAATTACCGGTACCCGCCAAATATAATTAAGAGGACGTGATACCCGTATGTGTTGTCTCCGTCTTACAAGTGCATAACATAGCAAATTATATGCAAAGCAGAACACGTGTAGCTCCGTTAGCTTAAAAATTAGAGTAAATTGACCTCTTATAAAATCTAAAGGTAATATTATTATCTAGACAACCTCATGAGCTTTTTATTATATTTTAATTTTTAAGCAAGTTATGAGTACTTTAAAATGCACAAACAATTTACAATTTTAAAATACTCGTAGCTCGCTTTAAAATTAAAATATAAAAAAACATAAATGGAAAAAACCGTTTCCAAATTGGTTACCGGTAATGGCTTGTAATTTCTGTATAATTTTGCCGAATACTTTTCAGAATGTGACTATAATGGTGTGGTTTTAAAAAATAGTAGAGTCTGGTCACATGATAGATCAATCAATGAGTCCTCTTCACTTGATAAAAAAATTCAATTGTTTAAGACATGATCTTCAAATGGATTTCTGATCCATTGGATTTTTACCTTTGTCTTTAGCCTTTAGGGAACCACACATATTGACGTTAATAAAATCTTATAAAAATCTAGACGTTGATGCTAACTAGGATAAAGTAACATTTTCCAACACTTGGCTTAGACCCTTGACCAGCTTCTGTGGCTCAGTACCATGTTGTCTGCAGCCTATGGGTTGAGAACCGCTGCTGTACAATATTATTTTTCTGTGGCTGTCGACTGCAGTTGACATACAATGTTAGATAACTTCACATCTCCACATGTATACCTACATTAAAAAAGTTTTTATACTTAGTAATGTCTGATTACTATCAGAGTACAATTTAGTTCTAACAGCTTTCATTACATGTATATGGATTGAAATAACTAATAAGGTTTTGCCGTTTTGGTATTCTACTGGTTTGGTGAGGAGAATATTCTGAAAATGATTTATCCCTCAATATACAACTTAAGAATTGTTAGAAAAAATATTTCGGATGCTCCACTTAAAATGCTGATTATAACTTCAAAAAGTGGTTTACTGAGATGGTGGAATTTTCTGTTTATAATTTAGTCTTGAGTCCTATAAGTTCTGAGTAATAAAATGTACTTTACAAAGTTTGTAATTTGCGGCTACTTCTTAAGTTTAAGTGTCTACATCCATTTTAATAGTTATATTATGGACTTCTATTTTAGAATTTACTATAAGCATGGTCAAAAGAGTATGAAGTTCAAAGTCACATTATGAACCCAAATTGATGATCATTTTCAGTAGAGTAAATGTTTGTTACTGCATGAATTTTAATAACACAAATATTTATTTTTAAATTACGATTTTGCCTTTAAAACAAAAACTATAGCCAATTATTTCATATTTCCATCTCAATTTATTATTAAAAATTGTATCGGCTTGTTATTATTGTACTTATTAAATACCTCGATAAGACAGTAGTGTACGCAAATAGCCTATCCGTTACGCCGTGTAATCATTATTTGATTATTGAAATATTATACCATTGATTATATTATACGTAAAAACAAAATTGTTATTTTCGGAATATATTCACATATTCTAGTTTTAAATTTGCAATTAAATTATTTATTAATCACTTTCTGCTTTTATTAAAAGATAAACACGAGGAATAAAAAAAGGAAAAATTATAATTTTGAAATAAAAAAATAAATCAACTATTGTTACAAAATTGATGCAATTTAATCTACCTCAGTTATACATAAGTAAATAATATAACAACTGTTTAGAATTCTACTTATAAATAGGACATTTATTATAATAATATATTCGATACAAATAAAGTACAATATTGAGCATTTTGGTATTTAGTGTAACAACAACATAGCGTATAATATAAATTTAAAACTTAATAAATAAAACAATAAACATGTTTTCCAAAACAATTAGTGAAATTCATAACACTTGTATATTGAAGTAAGGAAATTAAATGAAAATCCTGTAATTGAATAACATTGAATTTTCAAACAAAATTGGACACACATTTAAATACATACCTACTGTAAAAATCAGATTTAATATCGAATATAATGATGATTACGAAAATAAGTAGATATCATGTTTTAAATTATTATTTATAATACCTAAGTAATAAATAATTAATATAATTATATGTTGTGCATCATTTATAGAGTATCCAATTTTGTTCTAGCGTATATTATCTCCGCATACATATATTACTGCTATAAAATGTGTACTCGGTAGGGACATAAAATAAAGTCTTAGAAAAATGCCGATTTGGTATAATATCGTATACTTACATATACATAATATAAAGTATTGTATAGAAACCACTTACACGACTTGATTTTAAAGAAGTACTGATAATATATTATTATAAACTATACACTTAAAAATCATCAGCTTAATTATTCAGGGATCGAAACCGTTTCAAATTTTAACGGTTACCTACGGTTTTAGTTCTTGAGAACGGTTTTCTAAATTTTCTGGTTTTGGTTTAGGTATTAAGATAGGTTTTTAAAATTGTTTGGTTTTGGTTTCGGTTTCAAAAAAGGTTTTTCAAATATTTTATCGGTTTAAAGAACGGTATTAGAAAATTTTCGGTTTTGGTTTTTGGAATGGTTTTTAAAAATGTCCATTTTATTTTCCTATCTCATTACTGTAGGCTCGATTTTTACTATCTATTACCTAACTATTATAAGGGCTGGTTTCAAAAACGGTACAAGAACGGTTTTTAAATTCTATGGTTTTGGTTTAGGTTTTGAAAACGGTTTTTTTAAAGTCTTAGGTTTCGGTTACGGTTTTTTAACCGGTGTTTTAAAGCTTTTGGTTCCGGTTCCAGTTCTGGTGTTTAGAAATGAGAAAACCACGGTTTTAAACGGTTTTTTGGAAAACCGGTTAAACCGGTTTCGATCCCTGTAATTATTAGATACGTACAGATGGGTATCACGAATTTACGTCACAAATATAAACAACGGCTATAGTTTGTGGGTAGGTAAGTTCGCAGCAAAAAATGGGTCTCTAAATATTAATATTATACAGTATGATGTCGTGATTAAATATTATTATATTACAATTTTCCTATATTGTTTCGTTGGTACACACTGTCTATAATAATATGTATGTGTTGTAAAAAAAAAAAACAGATTTGGTAAGTGTGCGTTTTTGTGGCGGCCATCTGAAAATCTATTTAAAAAAAAAATAATGAAAATCTTAAAAAATAATATATAATAATTACTAACGGTGGTGTTAACTAACAGATTAACAGATAGCAATATAGCAATTAATTAATAGCATAATAATATAATATTATACTATTATACAGGTAGGTACCTATACATATTTACCGTAATATTATACATACATACAACTTACTACTTACTTTTTATACTATAGTAAATTGATACTACTGCAACAACGATTATGATATTATTATAGGCACACAATAACAGTATGTAAGCCTTCGATATAAATCATAATCGGTAATAATATATAACAACCATACATATTGCGTCATCAATTAAACAAAATAATAATAATAATAATAATAATAATAATAATACTATATAATATAATAATATTATGCGTTGTCGTCGTTCAACAGGCGTAACATTGTACTAATCCAACTTCGTCGCAGTTCATACACTTGAGGGCGATCATTTCGGTGGTGAAGTGATTCCTGTGCACAGATTTCTTGCTTCCGTTGCACATCGGACAAGGCAGCAGCCTGTAGCCCCCGCAAACTTGGCACGTCGTACACGCGTCTGGACTCTGAAACCATACGAAAACATGATAATATGATATTATAATGATATTATAACGCTGTCGACTATTGATTTATTACAACGTTTAGGTACTTAATACTTATTATTATTATACGAGTCCCTGCGAATTCTACAAGGACACGGCAGCGCCGTTCCGGGACTATCGGGATGTGTCATTTGTAGCTTCTTCCCGAAACAAACTAAATAATGCGACATCGCAGTTGCACGAGTTGTAATACTATATAACATGGGTCGACAGTTAGTTTCAAAGTGGGCCCGGATGATTGAAAAAAAATGGGATGACGTGACGTATACCGATCTAGGCTGTTTATAGAACGGCAAAACTTTAAAGGGAGGTAGATAAATGGCTTGACCGTTAGTTTTTATTATAATATTTAAAAATGTCCAATAGAAATTATAATTAAATTATTTTAATATAGACTATATAAGAAACATTTATGCCAATTTCATTTTAGAGGGATGGAGGTGAAGCGTATGCTCCGCATACGTATAATATATATTTAGGGGAAACTATATTATATTGTTAAGCCATCTGGACCACCGAAAACGTCAATCCTTGTTCTTTGGGTAGGCATAAATAATATATTAAAGATATTTATATACCATCTATATTATAATATATGTTAGCTGCAGAGCTTACGCGTCTAGCGTATCGATTTTTCGGTTACGACAATAATTTATAAGCCGCACGCGCTATAATAGGGACCGGTATACTTGTCGTGTAACACACGTCTGCGTCTCAGTTGTAGGTTGACATGTCGTTTGTTCCGACGAATCGCATACGCACACACACACACACACACACTCACACACACCTCTCTTATTGAATTCGATCCAAAGTCGTCGCACAATCGCACGTTAATGGTCCGGACGATCGCCTACGATATTTTTCCACTTGTTTTCATCGGCACTTTCTTCGCCATTCAGCAATATATTATAGGAACGCGTGATTAATGACATTATAATTTCACTGCACATTAAATAATTCTCTATTGTTTTTATATTATTGCAGTATATTATTCCGCGGGGATGTTGCCTTCAATTACACAGACGCGGTATTATATATTATACGCCAGCTATTGCCTATACACCTATAGTATTATTCCTACCACAGGCGACACTTGGCAAACATATTAAGGGGGGTGCAGAAGTCAAATATTTCAAAAACAGGAATGCAAATTGAAAAAAAAATCTTCGATAAACCTAAAACGCATTGGAATGTAGGTGGGTGTACACTCATTGATTTTTCTTTTGCCATCTCACACCATGTTTTCGGGTGTTGAGAGTGGCAAAAGCATTGTTATGCTCCCTCGAATAATACCAGGGGGACAATTTCACCCCCACGCCACTCCCCGAAAATGCCGCCAACGCTCACATAATTTATTATTATTCATGATTGTATAGGATCTTAAAACAGTTTAAAACAGCGTTCTGCACTACGGAGGACGACTTTTTTTGAATAATCACTTAAATTTTTAATAATAATTATTATTATGTGTTATCCACCGGATTTTTACAATAGGTCAACGGATATTATTTTTCATTTCTACACTATTTAGGTACTATATGGTTTGTCAAAAATAGTTCATTTGTTTGAGTTCATTATGTTTTATAATCGCTCACAGTTTTCAGCAGAATATTTTATTATTGCATTTTAATAATAATAATTATTAAGTATTTTTTGTCTACAATAATAATAAATTATCTCTAATATATACACCTGCTTTACGCAAGATTTCGAAACATCGGGTGACTTTGATATTTTTTATTTAAGTTTTTGACCAATGTCCCACGTGTGTTGATAGCTCAGAAATGTATTGATACCCGGTTATACGCTTTTTGATTGCTGAACAATGATGTTTTTTTTATTTATTTTTTGTCGTAAGCTGAGACAATATACAAAACGTTTTGTATACGGACGAATAGTAGGTAACCGCATTGTTTTAAATTATTAGGTGTGAACGTTTATTAATTTCAAAACGAACAAGTGTCCAAAGTTCTGTAACATTGTCCTTGCAATAATAGTAGCGTCATATACGTTATACGTGTGTTGAAACGTGTTATTAATTATTATTATTATTCATAAATAAATAGAAGACTTATATGTGACACTCCCGGAAAGTTAATTTATTCCTATTACTTATTACATATTATTAAAACATATATTAAATTATAATCATTGTTGCAACGACTATTACGTTACTATACCTATTATACGCGTGTTAATATTATAATTTCATTATAATGGCGGTCAACTATATTTAAATGCTTATTCCATTGTAATATAGGTACACCTGTAACAATGGTAGATATTGTAAATTTAATATTTACAAGAAATAATATATTACTTAAATTTACATGGTTCCTTTAAGAATAAGATGTAAGTATATAATAATATAAGGTCATTGCCATTTAATAAAAAAAAGTTATCATAAATGTTATTCATCGCATAGCGCATACCCGCTGCAGCTATTTATAAAATGGACGGACAAATTTTCTTTTTTATAATTATTTATAATTTATATTGGTTATAGGTATCATAATACCGTGTATTGTTATGTTCTACACTTTAAATTATTTCGTAAAATTGCTCTCATAATGGATTAGAAAGTGTGATATAGATTTAATTGAAGAAAAAACGGCAAAATCCTCATATTATTATTATTTATGCAAAATTGGATCTGTCGATCAAAACGGTTTATTGTAAAATAAAAACAATATAATATAATCATCATTTAAAATAATGTTTTCAAAAAATAATAATAATTATTAAAATAAAAAAACAAAACTGACAAAATAGTGTGTCAACATATTTGTTAGAGATTAATATGTCAAAGATTCAACTTATTAGCATGGGATTTCAAAAAAAATAATTACTTTTTAAGCCTATTAGTGAATAGTTTTACAGCAACTATTAAAATTCCAAAATAATATTTAGAGTTTGTTACTAATGTAAATAAATATTAATATTTATTAGTTTTATTGATTTACATAGATTGCTGGTGATGGTGAGCGATTATAAACTACAAACGATTCAAAAGCGTGATTCAATCTTAATATAATATACACGGCACATCAATCATTTTGAACCGTATTTGTTCGATGGTTCCTTTTTGTTATGTGTTACATATATTAGATAACATCGTGACTTGGGTTATGAAAAGTGAAAACATTAAGCATTGTACAAATTTGAAATATTTACATAATCTACGTGTAAATTCGAGTGCATTAGATGCATATTATATATATTATTTTTTGTTGGTCGGCCGGCGGCAGTATGATGGAACAACAATGGCATGGGTAAATGGTAATAGATAGGTGGAGATGAAATGAAGTGAGAAGCTAGTGAGAGATACCTCTGCCAGAGAGAATCTTTTCATAATAAAAAACCATCGAGTATATATAGTAGTCCGGAATAGGAAAGTTGCATTTTGTTCTGTGTGTGTGTGTGTGTGTGTGTGTGTGTTTGATGGCATCGGACAACAGGATATTCTTGTCTGCACCGGAAGGAACGTTCCGAATATGAAAACGGATTAATGAAACATAAATCTTTTAGCTTTACCTTAAATGGTTTTAAAATCGATCGGAGTTCCCCAGATTCGTTCAGTCTTTCTACGGCTTCTGCATCCTGAGAACAAAGTCAAACGTCGTTCAATCGTTAATCATTATCATTAACCAATGGCTATAATTATTGTTTATGGCTAATATGTAATATTTTTTTTAAAATTATTGTTAGTTTGAACAAGACAACCACGATTATTAAATTCAAATGTCGTAAACTTTTAACAACATCGTTAGATCGTAGTTTTCCTAACTATACCTACCATATATATATATATATATATATATATATATATATATACATACATATATTATATATACACATAAATTTAAGTTATGACAATTGGCAGTACGCTAAATAGCGTATATAGTAGGTATGATATTAAACAATAATAATTAAAAGTAGCCTATATCCCATCGACGCGCGTACATTTAATACAACATTAGATAGCATTGATTGATTTTTGATTCGTACATTTACTTTGCATTTTGTCGTTTGTAAGATTTACACAGAGTTACAAAAAAGGTACCTACACACAGCCACTAAAAGATAATAAAAGAAACTAAAAGCGGTTTTCTCGCAAAGTTTAAATTACAATAACATCAAAACACGCTTAAGTTGTCTCAGACGAAAGTACATCGTACCACGTCGGTGGTTTATCTTGTAACAGAACACGGAATTCAATTAAAAATCGTGTACAATCATGACGTGGACTGTGAGTTATTAGTGTATTATGTATCAACCTATAGTTATTGTTATGAAGACATCGTGGGCTTAAATTTCGATACGTGAAATTAAATTTCGAAGCCCAGCGATCTCGTTTTAAATTTTAAACGAAACACGTTACGCAAAAAAAAAATCAAGGAAAACAAGTTTATCTATACAAAGGTTACAATATTAAACGTTATTAATGTTATACGAAAAATAATAATATTATGCTCGTAACCACTTGCGCTGTGTTAATGCGTTTTAGACGTTTTAGTGCAATTAAATACGAATAGGTACCTATTAGATTTTGTAAAGAACGACGACAATGTATAATATTAATCTATTATATTATATGTACACGCATAATCTCGTGAGGTTGCAGTGACGTAAAGTTTTCCGTTCGGTTCAAAAATTCCCGCACTATTTAACGTAAGACACTCATTATTTCAATAACTCTTGACGTTTTTGAATAAATTTTTTTTTACACAATTGTAAGTCGTTATAAACAACATTTTTCTAAAAAAAATTACTATTTTTATCATTATTAACTTTTTTAATGACAACATGCATTTATAATTCTTTATATTTTCTAAGCGAAATATGTTTTGGAATACTTCAGTGTATAAAAATCGAATTTTGGGCGTGTAGACTGTAGTTTATGCGTTATAACTTATAAGTAATTAAAGTTTTGATGAGCGGAGTGGTGTGGTACAGGGTTACCCCGAAAAATGTTTCTCCACTATAATAATATTCTACTCATCTAAACTAAGAAGTTTTAACACGTATTACTTATAAGTTATAAGTAATAAACGACTTGTCCGAAATTTGATTTTTATAGATCAAAATGCTCCAAATGATATTCTGTTTTGAAATATGAAATAAAAAATGTAGGTAGGTTGTCATTCAAAAGAATAAAAAAACTTAAAAGATAACGATAAAAAAATTGTAAAAATATGATTTTTTTTTTCAAAATTTAATTAATTTAAAATTATTTTAATTCATTTTATTTCATTTTATTCATTTTTATTTCATTCACAATTGTGGTCTCGTAACGACTTAAAATTACGTAAAAGAAATATTTTCAAAAATGAAATTGTTTTTGAAATCAAGAGTGTTTTACGCTAAATGGATCACCCCGTATATATATCATAATGTATAGATGGGTACATTGATATTTGGTAAGAATAATATTGTAAAAATGGAAACTGACTCCGATGAGATTCCCTTCGACGAATAGTTGTGGCACTGAAATGGAGTCGCCGCCGAGACGTTCTCGGATTTCCTTCTGCACTTCCCGGCTCATGAAGACGTCTCTTTCCACGTACTTGACCAGATGAGTCCTCAGTATTTGCCTGACCTGGAGGCACCGCTGGTACGTGTCCCTGACTATACCCATGGTGGTCGTATACAACACCACTTTTCCGGCCTCTTTTTCTTGCCACGTCTGAAACAACACAATCGGATTGAACATATATATTAACGCTATCGAGTATGAAACTACACATTATTTAATTTTAAATTTTTACGGGCACATTATGTGATGGTACATATATATCACCGTTTGTGGGGGATAATAGTACAGATTTGTATATTATAATATTATCATATGTGTGCCTGCGTCACTATAGAGTCAACATTTTGGGAAAGCAAAAAAAATATTAACTACAAAAATTTGCCTCCCGTTTATTTTTTCAAACGCGAAAAAAAATGTACAAAAAGGGTAGCAAAAGTAACCCTCGTACCCCTTAGTGACGCCCATTGTGCCTGTATGAAAAGATACATGGGGGTAACTTTGTACATAATAATAATATGTTAGCTGTATTCTGTTTGATTTTTCTGGTGAAAGTATATAGTATAATAATATCCGATACAAGAATAATATCATGGAAAACGTTTATCATTATTAAATTTTTTCCTATACAACTTAAATCCGACTGTTTATTCGGTTGTCTAAAAAGACACGACGTCGGTTGCTGCAGGTACCCGCGTTACGGTATTCAGGTCAAGGAATGCGCGAAAGGTGAAGGTTCCGGCATGTGCATGAGCTTAACCGTTTACCGTATTAAATATAATATATATATATATATATGTTTGTCGGATTGGGTTCATTTCGGAGAGGTTAAATTACCAAAAGCGAGGTAAAAACCGCGAGTGTAAATATTGTCGTGTTCGCCAATTATAAATATATTTATTATATTATATATTCGATATAATATAATAATATGTAATGGTAACCTCCGGACAGCCGGTAAATGCGCAGTCGAAATTAAACGCGATCGTTTCGACAATTATTAATAATATATATATGTTAAAAAAAATATTAATAGAAACGTGTTCGTGTCGAAAAAATTCGACCGTAAATCATTCGAGAAGTTATACACTGCATATACGATTTAAGTATTAATTTCTCTGAAATATAAACGTAATATAGCTCTTATTATCGATACCTTTAACTACCAGCTAATTTAAATATGTCTTATAGCTTGTTCGAAAAAACGTAGTAGGACTTGTTTAGGGTGTTACGACTGTTGCGTAATTAAAAATATAATAACATTATGTGCAGTGTATTTGTTAGTGAAAAAACGAATACAAATATTTGTTTTGCGCAAAAAACTTATAGGTGCACTAGGCGTAGATAATGACCAAAAATATACGCAGGCGCCTGAATCATAACATATGTACGAATTGAGATGAAAAGTATGCACAAGACCAAAAGCTCTGACCTTATAATGATTAATATTTTATAATATTACTAGAAATCCGTATTTACTCCAGTGCGGTCATGGATACCGACTACTTCGTTTTCATTAATTATAAATTATAATATTATGATCACGAGAACATTCCTAACTATATATCTATATACATATTATTTATTTATATATTTATCAGAATGTGCGTGTGCGCATACCATAATATTATGTACAATATAATAATATATATATATCGAATAGACGCTGATTATATTAACTATGTATTATAAATTTACCCATATTATAATATGCATAATACATCGATGGCCGATCGACCTCCACAAGGAGATTCGGGCGAGCGGGCATGACGCGTTAGACGACAACGGGTATGAAAAGAAAGATGAGATAAAAAGTTGGCGGGGAGAATCGACCGACAAGGACGTAGATTGAATGACCCGTTTCGCAATTAAAATATACTCGCGAGTGTGTGTGTGTGTGTATACCTTTACATATAAATACGAATTTATATATATATATATAGTAGTAATAATAATAATAATGATAATAAATAAATAATAATAATATAATGGCGGCAACATCGGCGGCGGTCTGGATAAAATGGAAGGCGATTCGCGCCCGGAGGCTGCGTACCCGATGTATAATATGTGTGTGAGCGAGGAGAAGACCGCTCCTTTTTATATTTATATATTATATACACCTCATAATGTGTACTATGCATTTGTGTGTAGTATGTGTGTGCATGTGTGTGAGAGTGTGTTTCCTTCTTATTATTTTTTTAACGTTGGGTATCATTGACCCGATCGCGAGAGCAGATACAGGTATACGCGAAGATTTCTGTTCGCACACGAGCGCACGCGCCCGCGATCTTTCGTTTTGTAACATCGTTTTGCATTCCTCGCGACCGATCGAACATAACAATAATAGTAATAATAATAATATTTATTACAATACGTACGCACTCTCATCTTCCTATCCGTGTCTCCTGCATCAACGTATAAATTATAGTAATATGCCAGCATCATTTTGTCTTGTATATCATGACATACGGATGCAATGTACATTGCATTGTAACTAGGAAAAAAAGACTTAAAAACTTATGAATAGAGGTACCTAACTCAGCCGTGAAGAACTTTGGAAAGGTATTTAAGCATTTTGAAGAGTTAAAGAATTACGAGTTGGTGTCTAAGTAGGTAGAAGTTTGCGGACACCTATTTTACTAGTTTGAGGAGAGGGAAGAGAATATATTCACAAAAAATAAAAAAATAAGATGGATGTTTTCAGTTTTGGTTTTGAGTATATTTTTCTATTTTTTCTACATACTTTTCTTCGAATTTTCTTTGACTGTATTATTTTTCCTTGGATATTAGTATATTACTATCGAGTAGGTATAATATCATAATTCATAATATAGCGTGCTCTCACTCACACTACTTTTTTCCTCGTACATATTCTCTACCCGCATCCATTCTGTACTTAGATGGTTAGATAACTATTAACTATCTGAATACCTACTTAATGAAATTTATAATAATATAACTTATAAAAATAGCGATATAAATAATGCATAATTTAGTCATAAATAACATTTTTAAGTAACACGAGAATAACATTTTTATTTCGAGTTAAATAATGAGGATTTAGACCTAAGATTATATAAATTTTCCAAAATGCATTTTCTAAATTACAAATTAGGAAAACAAGTGATATACAAAGACCGAGGTGATCGACACCATATTATATAATAAATATGCCATATATACATGCTACAGAGCAACAAAGCTCCGCGTGTCATTTATAATTTAATATATTATTTTCGGATATACAGACCAATACATATTATAATATAGGTACACAATTTGTTATATTCATATTTTTCCTATATCTTTAATAATTAATTTATTCAAATTTTGATTTTTCGAACCTAACCTCACAAACTAAAGGAAAATATTTTCAAATTCTTGAGATTTTTTTGTACTACTTAAAGAATATCCTATGGTGACACAAACTTCTGTTATTAAAATAAAAATATTTTTCAAAATTGATGAACCCAAATCAAAACTCGAACGAGTAGTTTCTTAGTCAATATTAAGGGCAATAGTTGGTACCTACTTAAAACTGGGTTTACAAAAATACAAAATAAATGTTCATTGGTAATATTGAATCTAGTATTTATTATATTTGAATAATTTTTACAAATTATGATTAATTTTGATGGATTAATATAAATTACTAGTTTTTAGTTTGATTGAAATCCATAATAGGTAGGTACTTATCAGACACTGACAAAGCAGGGTTCCATCAAAACAATAATGTTATAATAGGTATATTGTCACGATTCGCCTGTTTTTAAAGTACGCGACGACCGTATTATTATAATATAATATCCTCCACAACAACGAGACGAAAACCGCACGAATCGTTTCAACATTAATATTATATGAATATTCGGTCGAAGTTAAATCGGCACTCACGTTGCCGGAAGTCAAAACTTATCAAGACTTTTTAAAATACGACCCGCGTAGGATGGCGTTTAAAAAATAAACAATGAGCTTTACGATCGATTGCAGCAGTTCGAGAAGGAAAGGCGATTGAAACAACAATAATATTACTTTGTATGAAATGCATGCGTCGTACCTATAATATATGCATGGTATTATTATAGAAAAAATTAAATAATTGGTTCCTCTGACCAATTAAATGGTTATCCATCGACCGTATTTTAAGGTTAATATGTAGGGACAATCTTTGAACATAGTTACAAGTACTAAATAGATTTAGACGATTTTATGAATAATTGAAAATGGTTGAAATATGCAGTTAATTCAATAATTAATGTTATACGTTGATCCCACTATAAATTAATATTATATTAAACTAGAATGTTCAAATCACCATACTTCCAAGTATATTACCATGGACCTATAGTAATTATCCTTACTACACATACTAGTCAAATAATTCAAAAAGTATTCTTTCGAATTTTGATTTTGATACGTCAACATTTAACATTTACATAAAAATTATCTGCTAAATATTCATAATAGAAAATGACGGTCCTCATTTGAAAAACAGTAGTTTGTATCTATGCAGGGCACTTATTAAGTAAGAGGGTGGGTAGGTAGTACCGAGATAAAACATGGATTTGAAAATACGGGCTTCATAGTAATTACATAAAAAGAATTTCAAAAAACAGATTTTTTTTATAACTGTGTTGTTGAAGAAAAAAAGGGCGAACATAATTGGCGATTCACCCTGTATGGTAGTAATTATAAAGATAGGAAATAATAATAACATAGTAAAAGCTATGTAGGCACCTATCTATTATACGACATTCGTGGTCCCGGCGAATTTCCAATAGCCCGACGGCATTTAAATAACCGTGTGCGGCGAACATCAATACGCGTTATGCTATGAGTAGGTACCGTGTTAATTGTTGTCGATTTGTGTATGATAAATGTATTATATTGTTATTGTTTTATATCATAATAAAATATATTATATTGTATAGAAAACCCGGGTCGCCGGGCGCGTTTCTCGCGGCGGAGAAAAAAAACGCGCAACACGCTGAGCTCCGCAGCAGTCTTTTATCCTCGTGTACCTCTATAATACCTATAGTGCTCGTACGACGTATATTATAAGCTATAACATATATTATTGTAATAACACGATATGTTATACGGTACAATGGACGGTTTAAAAACAAGTCGAGTCGCGTTCAATCGGTTTTGGAAAAGTTAAACGGTTTTTTTCTCTCCTCGCATCGTCGGTTTATTTTTTTCGTTTCAACTGCAGCCGTAAGTACGCAATAATAGCTTATGTATGCATATAATAATATTATGGACGTACGTAAATAGCGTAATTTGTTAAGAGATTTTTTTTCATTTCTACCTACCTGCGTGTTCGCATTTATACGCGCTCGACGTTTGAACAGTGCGCTTTGTTTATTATATTATATAGTTTTGACTTATTAACACTTATTATAGACGTATGGAAAATTGTAGTATTGAAAAAAAGGTCAACTCACTATTGCCAGAAAATCTTTAAAAAATTCATCCTTAGCACACAAAATTAAATAGTTAACTCAAAAACTACTCTTTTGAATATTGACTTTGATACGTCAAAATGTTCAGAAAAATAATCTACTAAATAATTTGTAGTAGAAAAGAGGGGTTCTAATTTGAGAATTAAAAGTTTGTACCCCCACAGGACACTACCTATAAGTAGGGCAAAAAATCGCAACAATTCGAAAAATGGGCTTTAAATATTTTTAAAAATCACTAAAATCAGATTTTTAATTGCAGCATTATTGAAGAAAAAAGAGGGATGAGCACGCTTGGTGAATCACCTTGTATAAACACATATATACATCATCTCTCCCACATAATATTACAATATAAATATATAGAACGTAGTCTATCGAATGAGATAAAATGTCATAACATTTTATTGTCTTACAGCGCCATAATAAATTATTATGAATTATTAGCACATGACATTATTGTAGATCACGTTTCCACTCTGGAGGTTCAGTAAAAAATAAATATTTAGGACAAATAAATTGTGCTAGGTTTTTTTTTTATAATCGAATGTTAAATAAAACAATATCGTAATCCACCAATATGTAACTCTTTGAGCTAAATAGAAAAAAATGTGTATTTTAATTAATAATTACGTCATTTCCATGACGAATTTCCGCACCGTGGTTTGAAAAAAAACTCATCCATTTCACTAGTTCCGATACGTATTTGGCATAATTCACCACGAGTATGAAAAAACTATTCATTTCGATATAATGTATCATAATACGTGTGAAGTACCTAATGTGTTTTTTTTATTGTTTCACGACATTTTTAAATTGGTTTTTGTAATTATTTGACATGGACTGTCTGTGCTTTTTTTACAGGAAGAAAACTTCACAGACACCTTCATAAATTTGTCTTTTTTAATTGTAAACATTTCTCACGCATTGAATTGTAAACGAATTTCTCTACTACCCAACTCAATTATGTTACGAGTTGTGTGAATCGAAATTTTGTGTAGTATTGTAAGATTTTTTTCTAACCAATTTAAATACGAATCCCTATGTTACCTAAGTTTGTTGAACAATTATATTTAAACAATTTTATTCTAATACAAACATAATATAGTATAAATATGTAGATATAAACTCAGTAGAGGTACCTACTTATATTACATAAAATACAATATCCAGAACACATCACATAAATGGTTATGCACTCAAGTATACATATTTATATTATTATAATATGATGTAATAGCTAGGTATTATAAAATGAATTTTGCATTTTTTGTAACTACAAAATGTTTTGTATAATAACATAGTTTTTATATAACAACACTATAAAATAAATCTTGACTAGCTTTATCAACTCTATACTATACATATACCTATTTTATTTGACACGTTCCGTAGTATATAACATATTATACGAGTTCATAAGAATATAATAATAATATATAATATGATATTACACTGTGATAAAATTGACGTATGACTTCCAGAAACGATATATAGCCGATATAGATAGGTACAACATACAAACACTACAAATAGGTGTAATATTTTATTTCTCTTTTTTGATATTTTATAAGTTCATAGTGCAGTGTAATTTTTTTTTTTTACTACCTTTATAAGTTGTTAAAATATTAAGAAATCTCATGTTCATTATATTATACTTAAACGTCCTGAAATGTATTGTTTATAACGTGCTAATATCAGTGTTAAATTTTGAGCACATTGTACATATTGCCGTATTGGTGTAACAATGATGTGCAGTGTATGTTTTTTTCTGAATTGGGTCTGTCATTACCTTTTAGTCGGTGAGTCGACCTGGCACCCTTAATAAAAATTTAACTTGGAATCAATTCCACTTTATTTTAACCATTTGTAACCGACATTTCCGATAGGATTTTTCAGACATGGTATAATTTTCAAAATATTTTGGTTCTTTTTTTAGTTTTTTTTTTTCATTAATAATAATAAAAATGTTTTTGCCCGGTCAAAAACCTTGAAAATTTAATTCAAGGTTCGTCGCATATGTTGTTCTTGTTTGAATTAAAAAAAGTTAGCGTGAAATCATGTTAATTTTTTATGAGCGTTTGAAGTTCAAAATTTGACGACATTGAATATTCAAACGAATAATATATAACAACGATTTATTTCAAAAGATTTTTGTTATTTTGATGTTATTCATAAAATATTAGTCACAGAAACTTGAAACATTCTACTACTCCTTATGTTTAAACATTTTCAAATATTATTTAGGTTAATTGTAAGCTATTTATATAGGTACAATTATTATAGGTAGGTACCATGAACCTATTCACACCGTTCTACGGTACATTGGTACTGACTTCTAAGTTAATAACAGCCGGCTATAATAATATGTGGTATGTTTTTGGCAAAAATTAGTTCAACCAATAGAAGTAAAACTAGTAGAAATAAAAAATCATTTAATAAAATATTCTCAGAAATATAGGCTGACAAAACGTTTCCACACAGATTCGTTTTTCGATTATAGGTACAATGTTTTAC
Source organism: Acyrthosiphon pisum (assembly GCF_005508785.2). Classification (NCBI taxonomy): domain Eukaryota; kingdom Metazoa; phylum Arthropoda; class Insecta; order Hemiptera; family Aphididae; genus Acyrthosiphon; species Acyrthosiphon pisum. Next base: position 76,431,528 of record NC_042494.1, on the reverse strand, counting down.
AATTATTTAATTAAAATTCAACACATCTATTACATACGACGCAGTGACCTATACACTATGGCGAGGGATACCTACTCGATTCTTACTAACTATACAGCAGAACGACTTCTCCGGGTTTTTCATTCGTTTTCGACCGTCGTTTTTTGCATGTCTATAGGTTACACGTCTCTCAATGCAAACGTACAACGCGTACCTATCTGCGCAGTTTATTATAATAATATTATTATTTCTTATTTCCTATGTACAATAGATATACACCGCGGCCGTTTGTATTATACGTTTGACAACTCAATGACGGCTTATGTCTGGTTACTCTGGTTTTGTACCTACGTGAAAACAAAACAATAAAAAGGCGTAAAATCCATATGGGAACGCGAAATGTAGTCCGCAAACAATAATTATTATATTTTGTACTATGTAGGTCTGGTACACAAGAATGGTAACCCCGCACCTCCGAGGCGACATGATAGGTAGGGTAATACGTGGCTAATATTCCTCGTTTACACACAAAATATATTGTAAAACCTCGCCGCCGGTTCCAAAGAATAGTGATACGCTATTGTTCGGGATTTTAATTACATACCTACGTGTTTGATTATAACAGCAGTTGCAGTATATACAAGAGCTGCAAATTTGGAACGATATTCACACACGTTTATATATATATTGTATTGCATAAGTGTATAATTATTTAGGCATACAAGCATATTGAATATATAACGGAAATGAGAATAAATTATAATATGTTGTTATATTTGCAGAGTAAAAGTGTAATAATATATGGGACACGCGGAAATAGGCACTACTTTTGCTACTAATACTTCTACTAGTACTAAAAATAATAATAATAATAATTTATGCATAAGTAGGTACGTGATGTACTCATAGGCGCAAATAGCGTTTGAGATTTGGGGGGGGGGGCTAAAGCCTTACTCAGGTAATATTGAATAAGCTTAAAACAAAATGTAGGAAATGTTTGGGAGGGCTATGGACATTTTTGGGGGGGATTAGCCCCTAAAGCCCCCCCCCCTATTTGCGCCTATGGATGTACTAATCACGCAATCGTTAATATATTATACTTAGTGGTCAATACATATGTGTTCTTAGAGTCACTACAAAGAGACTCATTTACAAATCAAAAACGTTCCTCATAAATTGTCATCCACAAACTGGGGTGATATACATTATATACCTATACGTAATCGTTGGTTTTTAGGTCGATATAACCGTTAACATCCAAAAGGCTATTTTTGAAACGAAAAGGTTGTTTGGAATAAAATCATTGGACTTCCAATACATAAAAAAAAAAACCATTGATCTTGAAGATAAGATGAATTTATTGAATTATATATCTAGTTTATGTTTAATGTATTTTTTTTCAGATAACGATTGTTAAAAATAACGTTATTATTGTATGTAACACCTACATTTTAATTTAACTATTAATCCAAAATATTATGTTATTTATCGATTCATATTATACTTGAGGTAGATTACGGAGTTTCCGGATGTTATAAAATGCTGCCATTTATTTAAAGTTAAATAGCAGAACGAGTTGTAATACTACAGACGAATAAAACAATTTTCAGACGAATACTTTAAGATAAACATTATATTAGAAAAATATTTTCATAAAATGAAAAAAATCATGTGAAAAATCGAACAATGGGTATTTCAAGTGAACTAAATAAATAATTTATAGAAATAAAATAAATTCAACAATAACAGTTAATACACATTTTGGCAATATGCAATTATATGGTCATTTATAACTCATTAACAATTATTATTATTATTATTGAGTCTATTATAGTGGTATATTATTATTAAATAAAATAAAGTGGACAGGATAGATGTCCTAATAATATGAATTACCATTATTATTTTTTATAACGATAGAAGAAAATAATGCGTAGTATGGAATCACACGATAAATTATAATGTGTTCACGTTGACGTAATAATTTAGACAATTTCATTTTCGAAGACTGGTGTATACATTTCTGAGTAAATAGATGTTAGCTCGCGTTTGGACTTTAGAGACCGTATATTCTCGCATATAATATGACGCATAATCCACAGAGAGATGAATGAGTTATAGCCTTATAGGTAATCGAATAAAAAGCTACCTACGTTTTTGAATTAATTATTTGAATATTTTTACGATAAAAAGGCAACGAGAAAGATTTCGTACACGTATTATTATTGTAAACACTCGATATTCCAAAATTATTTCGTTTTATTTCCTTTCGATTTTCTCGCTTCATTCACTCTATATATTATTATAATAATATCATATATTATTATAGTCTATATCATACGATCCGCTGCAGTCTATTCGCGGTTGTAATCATTTTTACTTCCCATCAGCGTGTCGGTTTACAGTTTAACTGTTTATTACGGATATATATTTAAGAATAATGAGCCGGTACCTAGGTGCCTCCTACGTACCTATAATAAACTCGTACTAACACGTGTACTTCTCTACCTTCTGAATGGCGCGTAAAAAAAATTCTCATCTTGTCATAACGTTATAAGTTCTGAATATACATGTACAGGCCAATAATATTAGTCCAATCAGGCATCTCTAATTGGAAAGTTAATAGTGTCGGTCGCCGGTCGGACTGCAATATAATCAGTTCTACTATGATACGGCTGCGTTCATCTATATATCTGTCCAGCACAGGTGACCTCCAAAAGGTATTACCTATGCGACGTATATAATATGATACGAATATTATGAGTTGACGTTATGCACATATCTATTCGATGTTCAAGTAATTCGTATGCTAATTTTCCGACTCTAGGGTATAATATTATAATTGTGTTATATTATTATGTGTGTGTCGCACTGTCATATATAATTATGGTCTATATAATATGTATAGTGGGCACCTACCTACCTAAGAGTCGATTAATGTCAACGCAGAGCGCATGCAGATGTAGATGATGATCATCGAGAACGTCGTCGTCATCGGAACTAAAAGAAAACGACGACAAAATACAGTTTAAGACTTTTTACAGTTTTTATATATACCTACCACCTACGTCATATTATACAAAATATAATATTGTATATTAGGTATATCATTATTACCTCGTCGTTGTAGGTAAATGTGACGCGATCGAATCGGTCGAATTAAATGACACGGTAGGTAAATCGTACGTTTTTCATTGACATTTTTAATGAAAATTTCTGTCTATCATTATGCACACGTAATATATTATAATCAATAATGATATTCATCATGCAACAATGAATAGACAATTTTTTCGCAAAAACACTGAAGTCACGCCTACAATAAAATTACGCAAGGCAATATATTTATTTTTTCTTCTCCAGTTTAAAAAAAAAATATATATATATATGCCCATATAATTTACATTAGAAATATTGTTGCGGCCAAATATTGTCTTGGAACAAAAAAATCGCATACGCTCAATGTGCATAATAATAAATAATAATAAATTGTATATTTAGGAGGTACCTACCTATTCGTTTCATTGAATCGGAACACGAATTTTTGTGCGTATTTGTATTTACAGCTGGTACTTAAGTATTATACGTGTTTGCAAACGACCAATATTATAAAATAATTAGTGTGTCGAATTAACGTTTCGATACGAATTAATTTACGCCAAATCGGACATTTCGATAGTTGGGATATATTGGGTCGACAGGTCATCGGCCAACGAGTGAAAGCTTACCCATAGAGTTTTGATAGGCTCATACAGACACACACACACACACACGTATAATTTATCTATAAATACACGCACACATATCACGTCATATACATATCCAAATATGATAATATATAATATATAAATAACAGACGGCGGAACACCACCAACAATGTTTATATATTAATCTCTCACGTTCCGAATCGACGACGAGGAGATGTAATGTATACCTACCGTACATTATACATACGCGCATATTGAAAAAATATAATCACTTCGACAAGTGTGTACGTATTATAATATATATGTATAGGTACACCTACATCAGGTATTGTGTAGTCGACAATAAGGCGGCTTGTTTGCACGAGAACGAGAGACGAGCGCCACGGCACTTGACGAGTGTATGATTATGATGGACTTTCACGAAAAAGTCGTAAGGTGCAGGTACGGTGTAGTCTGTAATCGTTATTGCTATACGACGTATTTGGGTTATACTCTAACGCGCCTTATAAGTTTATATTAGTTTTATTCTCAAAACGATGATTTTTTGATTTTTTTGTCACTTACTGTCGTAAGCACCTGCCATATATTATGAACCTATGTATTATTGTATTCTATTATACCTTTATGACATTGTCAAAATAATATAAATAACAATATAATATTATTATGTGTACACACAATAAGGTATATTGTCATATATAAATATCGAAATATATAGATGTACATATTGTAAGGGAAATCACTCAAGGATTGATTTGGTCGTGATAAAATAATTATTTATCGTATACTTGTATTATTATGTATAGTACCTATATGGCTATATTTACACTCTATACTGGATTGTTGACTTGGAACTAATATGAATTAAAGGGTCTATAATATAGAGTCGGGGTAGTAGTTTATTTGATCATCAAGATTTTAAATGTTGTAGAGTTCCACCACAACTTTATTTTTCTTTTTACATTTCATTATTATACCTATTGTAATAAAAACTAACTAATAAATACGTTAGTGCTTTGTACAACACTTTGTAATTCATAGATATTTTACTTAAACTTTTAACTGAACCATGTTTTGATGTTTACGAGATGTTTTGACTTTGTCGTATAGGTGCGTGGTTCAGTAATTTAGCCATACCTAATCCAATACTGATATACGCCCATGCTCGTAGTCCACTATATATACCTACATTCCACATGTGATGTACTATATAATATGGTAATCGGTAAATAATAAATTTAGTTAGCGTATAGTATTTGTTCAATTATTAAAATACTGGTATGCTTGCAGAATATTAATCATATATATATTGGAAACATATACGTTCTGAATAATAATATATGATAATGTATTTATTGAGGTATATAGGTATATATCTGAGAGATTGAAACGATAACTTGGAACATAGAGCCGTCTTGGACGCACTTGGCACTAAATGAGATTTTCTTATTTTCACGCTGAAACCGAAAACTTTCAAACGTCCGTCGTTTAAACGGTGCACTAGATCTGTATTATTTTTGCGTGTCTTGTTTACTTAATAATTATTTTTGTCATTAGAGCGTATATTTTATTATACTGAAAAGTGACGAGAAATTTAGTCGTCCGTGTTGTGTTCTGTATACTCACGTATATAATATAATTATTATTTGTCGAAACTAGATGCGTGTATGGGTATAACGAGCTGCATTTGAAATAATAATAATATACTTGTATTTGTTTGTAATGATTTTGTGTTATCATTTATTGACTAGCTGTTTATATCTCTTCGACCGCAGTATAGAGTTTTACCGTTTTACCTTTTGACCGCATCTTTCAGAAAACGACGTACCTATACTATAATGTCCTATACACAGTATACACACCGCGTGTGTCGATTTCGAAAAGTGATTATTATAGATTGGCCACCACCACCACACGGTACATACATCACGTCATAACGGTTATTTTACATTTCACCGTGGAAATTATTTCCGATTTCCGATTTTCCAACCATCATCGGCGGGCGGTTGCAGGTTTCCACACGGCGAAAATGAATAAAATATTAAATAAAAATAGCGCGATCAGTTGCGAAACTTTCGGACATATTGCTCCGTGTCCCATTGTTACAATTTTTCGTTGACGCCGCCCAACTGTATATAATAATATAATACGTATTATTATATACCCGACGTTATATATATATATATATATGCGTTTATTTATCATTATGCAACCCTTCGAGTGCTCGAATTATCACGGTCGGAGATATTGTTACGATATATTTTCGATTGATCGACGTGCACAGCGTTCAGTTTGGCGCGCCAAATAGATTACACGACTATAGAACGCGCGCGTGCACCGTACCTATATAGTAACAACACTCTAAATTTTATAATATATAGGTACCTATATGTGTATAATAATAATACATAAATATATGATACATAATATTATAATATAATATACTATATAATGTATACAATATGTGCACATACACACAAATTAAATGATACATTATGCGGTCGTAGACACTATAATATTATATACATATTACATATTATATATTATATATATATATATATATATGGGTAATATTATAGACGCGTATTGTATTATTAGTATACACTCAGGCGCGGGCGTGTGCGTGTTAACGTCGAAATCAAAGATCAAAATGGAAAAAAAAATAGCAATATAACCATAATAAATAATAATCGGCGGAAACTGTTTTTGGGTTGTCACGTATTTTCATTGTACGCCCGACGTGAATGCAGCGTGACGATAATAATATTATTATACCTACTGCAGTTATTATTATCATTAATTATTATTATTATTATTATATGTCCCTCGTGAGGCGCAGACGCATCGTGTAGTAGGACGCACGCCGTCCTGGCGGAACAAACGGAGCACACTCTGCACGACGAAACCGTGTCACATACCTACCTACTAATCCAATGACTAAAAAATATGAACACACGCGCTGACGGAACGTTTTGTGGAACCGTGACACCGTTGCAATTGGACCACCGCCTGTATTTATTTTTTATGATTTATGATAAGTACTTTGCCGAGAGACGTATGAAATTATATTTTTCACTCTCACTTTGCAGCACGTCACAGGCGGGTATGTACGGGCCACGGGTAGCCGGTAGGTGTACACTTAGCAGCACTTAGTACCTACCTACCTATAGTATTTTTGTTTCCAAATCGTACAATGACGTGATATTGCAGGTTTTTGCGTTGAGAACCCATGGATATCCATTTTGTAGTAATGTAGTCCTGTCCACTGCGGGGAAAAAATTTCCTGGCGATTTTCGCACTCGTTTGAGGATTCTTCGGGGAAGCGGACGTCGAAAAAATGGCTGCGTATGAGTTGATTCCCAAGTACTTGTTTACCTGCACCGATACCGTTGAATTGATTCCGTGGCTATTAAGAGGTATGTACGAGTTGATTCCCTTATTATTGTTGTATATCAATATAATATACCATTAACGAAAATAACAGATATTTTAATTCAAGAAAGACTGAGAAAAATAGGTTTTATGAGAGAAGTGATGAACAAGTATACTGATGAAGATATTAGTTTTTAAAAACAATGTATTTCAAATTTTTACCTTGTGCCAACTAAAATGCAATTCCCTACATTATTTTTTACCTTGACTTACTTTTTAACAAACTATGGCGATAAATACCAAAAATATTCAAAATAAAAAGTTGTATGATATTCCATGATGATTTTCAAAATATGGAAAAAACTAAAAAAAAAGAAAATAGTTGAGAAAATTCTCAGTCAACCTCCTCGTGGTGTGTTTTGGGTAACGCTAATAAGCTGAAGTGTTTGTCGAACATATTAATATATTATTGTCATAATTTACTCATATACCTACATTTATCATATTACTGATAAAGCGATATACAACAATAGGAGAATCAACTAGTACATACCCCTTAATAGTCCGGGAATCAACTAATACCTAAAGTAAGTCTCGGGAATCAACAATAGGTGCAATTTCATCTTTTGGCTTGGGGGGGGGGGGGCTGAATATATTAAAGGCAAGCAGACCATTGCAATATAGTATATTAAAATTGTATGTCCTAGATTTTTTGGGGGAGCTACACCTAAGTTTAGGGGGATTAACACCACCAAGCCCCCCCCAATTTGCGCCTGTGGAATCAACTCAACAACAATGGAAAGAATAAACCGTATGGACCGGATCTTTTAAAGTTTAAGCAAACCTCGGCCGAACCGGACTTATTTTATACGTCGATATATGTAACACGTGACCGAGTCGGACTGAGATTTTTTTCAATAAAACTGCAGGTTCGAGTTTTTTAGAATTATGGTAGGTATATTAAAAAAATCAGGCTCTTTAATATTTCTATACGCAGACTAAAACCCAAGGTCTTGAAAAATACCTTTATTGGGCAGGGCAGGGTCTTGAAGAATTAATAGGTAACGAACCGGACCAGGGTTGGGTTGTTAATGAAAAATGATTGAGCTTCTAATAAATAGTATCGTTATTATTAATAATAATAATAATAATAAATAAATAAGTGTCACCCATCAAAACATGGTTTGTTTGTTTAATCATATAAATAAAAATAAGGTGGGTAAGTGGATGTCGCTCTGCTGTACAGTAGGTTACAAGTGGGTCACTGTATAATGGATAGTATTAAATTTGAATTCAATGATATAATATCACTGTATAAGAAAAACGATTCTGAGCGGAGACGGTTTGTCAGTCTAGTTATTAGACATACATATTATAGGTATACTTATCTATAGTAATAAAAAAAAATTGACCTATAATAGGTATCAACAATAAATTCCAAATTAA
>NC_042494.1:76386852-76422444 GCF_005508785.2 Acyrthosiphon pisum | reverse complement strand
AATGCTAATAAAAAAAAACTGTGACTAAGGATTTTTAATATTTTTTAAATCTCATTGTAAAAATATAGTAGGAGTCTTGTATTAAAGTTTCAAGTATTTTTACTCAGCAAATAAAGTTTTATTGACATTCATAGAAAAAAAAAACTAATTAAATTGGAAAACTGAAATTGTCCGTAAACAGCTCAAAACAAATCAAAATATTTTGAAAATGTTATCGTGTATAGAAAATGGAAATATAAACAACCATTGAAAATTTCATGTATCTACGGTCATTTGTTTTAAAGTTACACCAAAAACCAAATTCAATTTTGTGAAAAATCGATTTTGCGTAAAAATTCCCGTTTTTCCTTAATTTTTCTTTTGTTTTTCACGGTGCTTTTGAAAATTACTGGGAATTTAAATTTTGACCTCCCCAATGCACCAACGATATTCACTTTCCAATCGAACAAGATACTGAAGTTGATAATCGAAGCATTATTTCGACTATTTATCGTGTACACAGACACAAAAAAAAAAAATTAAAAATTAAAAAAAAAAAAAAAAAACACACATCATTGTAAAATCAATACATTCATCGTTCCACTCAGAATCTAAAAAATGTTCAGACTAAATGAATAGGACGTGCATAAAGCTTACACGTCTACCTATAAGTAGGTACAAGTATTTAGATGTTTGTATTTTGTCTTGTTTTGAAAAGTAATTACTATATTTAATTTGCAGTAAAAAGGAGTAACAGAAAATTTACAATCTATGCTATATAAAGAGTAAACCTATTGGTGGTCACACCTCTTTGGGCATGGATTTTTTTTTTAATAATATAATACCTTATAATTTCTAAGTATTTATTTTGCAGATAATATTATGATCAATCGAGAGGCATGTATGTCACATCTTACATATATACAACTTCTTTCATTTAATAAATTATGTAGGTACCGGTTAAATGAATAAAATAATTTTAAATAGTGTTTGATTTTTATTTAAAATAAAGTAAAATATTAGACAAAATTATTTGTTCTAAAATCGAAAGAGTATAAAATGTATAACGATACAACTTAAACTACTACACCTGGTACTCATAATATAACATATTTTATTAAATTCAAGTATTTAGTATAACGATTGGCAATATTATACGTTTATTACTGTAAAAAAATACATTCGTTGTCGAATGGGAATTTATGAGCCCATTGTGTTAATTGAGAAATTGACCTATACTCTCATAAAGCTATTTAGTTATAAACGTGTATTTATTAATTGTATTTATTTTTTATTACCTTATCGTTTACTTTAAGTGATATTATAAGGAAATTTTAGTAATAAGAAATTATGTTTGCCAATGATTAGGAAAAAATGTTGGAAATATTTTATATTATTATAGGTGGTACCTACTTATAGTTAATTAGTAATTACATATAACAATACAAGGTGATTGTTAAAGGTTAATAGTGTTAACACTCATTTTCTCAAGAAGTAATAATATTTTCACATAGTATACTGTCACAAAGTCAATGTAAAACCACATTTTTCAAAAATAAGTTGAATATGGATAAGTATTTTAAGTGTTGATAGAGTACCTAGCCAAGGGTACTCCACAAAATGTTGGTCTACTACTCCGTTAATCAAATCTTCAAATACGTGTAACTAAATTAACTAGTCGTTCAAAATTACATTTTTAATCATTGGATTTCTCATAATCATATCCTGGTTTAATGTGGTGAATTAAAAATGTATGCTGTCAACAAAAGAGTAAAAACTTATTAGTTATAATAATAAAAACACATTTTTTTCTCTCAAACTTCGTTTTGTAATGCCTTCAATTATGTTTTAAAAAAAAATACGATACAATTCTTTTCGTGAAAATGGTTGTTACATATTTTAAAACAATCATACTTATTGTAGGTATAAAATTATGTAAATATTATAAATCATAATAAGCGATTATAATCTCCTCACGGCTTACAATATACATGTCCTAACATACCTACCTACCTATATTATGCTAAAATATTATGAATCTGATGGATTCGGAGTACGTGTGCAGTGAATTGAAAACATTAATTTATGTACGATACCGCAAGTTATGCCCAATGATTTTTTTTAATTAAACAATCAATAATAAAAAAAAAAAAACCATTAAAAAATCGATTATTATTTTATAGCACATTTTTTATTTATCCATTTAACTCATATTTATCTATGTATAATATTATAAAAAGTATCCACTATCGACATAACCTAACATTTTATTCAACATAAAAATATATATTTTATTTGCAGAACTAGATCGATTCGTCCGACGAGTCATTATAATATTTTATTATATAAATTCGTGCAATTGTTTTTTTATGACGTGTCTTGTATAATTGAACTTATATCACTGCGTTGTTTTTCATCAAAATAATTGATATTTTATTTATACATAATTGAGCGTTTCACAGGCACGTGTATATTATAATTATTATGTATCAAAATATAATATACAATACCTATTACATATAGGTGCATTAAAATATATGCATATTATGTATATCACAAGTACTGTATATTATATTTTTAAGTAATAACATTTCGAAAAAAATCTACCGGCTTGTTTGTAAGATTACTACGTGTCTGCAATACATTGCTCATTAATCATATACAATTATGTTCCCTACTATTGCAGATGATATATTATGTTTTGACACTAGGTTATATATACCTATACCAACCACCTGTATTATAATATTCATCCCGACAGGGGACAGTGTGAAATTTAAAATATTTTTTGACCATTTCTTAATACCTGACCATATATTATATTGGTAGGTATTATAGTAAACTCGATCTTATAAAAACCTATACCTAATGGAATTGGTTTTTTTTCTCGGCTAATGTAATACAGCTGTCATTGTACTTGTACGAACGTCGGATGGTTCGACATGCATAAATTATTATTATTGAATGTCGTAAAACTGCTTATCTTCTCTCGTACGCGTTCTTCATCGTTATGACGTAACAGAACGAAAATGTTCCAAAACTATTCCACGACGATAGGGTTTTGCAACGCCACCGGCGGCTGCAGATGCAACGAAATTCCGTGTCACATTCTCGCACAGGTATTTAATAATATTATTTATTGATTTCTACCGAATGAGCACAGACCAGACGGCGTTATGTCATGTGCGGTGTCGTAGGTACTAAGGTAGGTACACAATATTATATTATCTGATGATGTGCTGTTTTTTTTTTTGAAAAGGCACATTATTCGCGTGTCGTCGTATACTGCTGTAGTATAATATATATAGGTAGGTATCAAATATAGTCACTATATCTAGGTCATTGTTTTGGGTGGACAAATTATGGTTAGGTGTGTCTATGTAACGAAATCGTCAGTTATTTCATACTGATGATATATATTTATAGTATTAATCATTGCTGCCGATTTCATCAGAAGTGGGTTTTCAATTTGATAACAACATAAAATAAAAACAGTCCTGTTTATTGAGAGAAACTCGTGATGATGTGAGAGTTTATAGGTTTCAACTGTTTAAAAAATATTTAACTAATTTAATAATTGCTTTAGCTCACAAGTATATATAAATATAAATTGCTATTTCATATAGAAACTTCATGACATGATAATATAATAACGGAATGTAAAAAATCGTCCGTCACGTTGAGCTTTGTGAATTCACCCTCGATATTTCTACCTATGTTTGAAAACATGGTTTTGTTATGCGTTTAGATACGTACGATACGTAAGATTATAGATGCTATAATAATGTTTTAAAACGTTTTTTTAAAATATATTACGTGTAAAGTGCTATAATATGAAGTCGTACTACGCTTAAGTTACTGTCTACTGGGGGGGGGGGGGGGTAGAAGTACATTTGTCAACCCTGCAAAATAATTTTAGTCACTATTAACCATTACCGTGATCTTAACCATTGGGGTATTCTAGAGAAATCATATTATTTGGCTTCACCATAATTAACATATTGGGTAGACATTTAATCTAAATATATATATATACATATATATTTGCAGGGAAGCTTAGATTTTACATTATTATTATATTTAAACCTCAACAAACCCCTTCGCCATAAACAACAATATACATATATATTAAGTTCTTAACATTTTGCTCCACTCTCCCCTCTCACTAAGTACCGAACCATCAGTGAAACATTATTCAAGAGTCTGTTAATATACAATAATATGATTATCCGAGATGGTTAAACTCACCTTGTTGGTCTTGGGCTGCAAGAACGTCGCTATTCCGGCCCTGACGCGGTTCTTGACGCCCCTGATGGTACCCTTGGCGCTGCGTATCGTGTCCGAGGTGGCCACCGTTTTGCACCCCGCGAACGTGTCGTCCGACGGCGATGCGGCGGTGGCCACGGCTGCCGCGTCTACTTCGTCGAACACGTTCTCGTTCATGTGAAAGCTGTAATACTGGTCCGTGTTGTCCATGTCAATGACGCGGTCGGTTGCGACCACCGCGGCCGTGGAAGTGTCGTTGTAGCACCGCTGTTGGACGCGGACGGCCTGCGGCGTCGAACGTTTTGGCAGTTCTTCGACGACCGTCGCGACGGTGGCCGTGGCCACGACCCCGGCCGCCGTACAGGCCTGCAGCGCCGGCGCCGGTGGTTCGACAGCCAATGGATCGGACGCGACCGGCTCGACGGCATCGGCGTCGGCGGCCACAACCACCCGTCCCGGCGCCAGATCGACGGCCATCACAGCCGTCTCGGGATCCGCAGTGCTGCTCGTCAGCGAATCGCAACTGCACGTCCCGTCGTCGCTCTCGTCCCGGCGGCTGCCCGTGTCCAGGTCGCTACCCGTGCCGCTGTCCAGAGGCGACCGGTGTCCCGACGACGAGCGCCTGTCCTCGTCGTCGTCCTCGTCGTCGTCGTCATCCACGTCGGTGTAGTGCCGGCGGAACACGAACGGGTCCACGCAAGTGATGTTTATCTTGACTGTACTGGACCGGCGGCCCACCGCGTGCTCACGGCGCGGCCCGTCATCCCGTTCGACGCGGTCACCGGCACCGCCGCCTCCGTCGACCATCATCGGATCTATTCGGATTTTCACCACGTGACCGTTGGACTGCAGGATGGTCGCGCCGCCGCCACAGTTGCCTTCGACGCCGCCGTTTTTCAGACAGCCGCGGCGGGTCTTAGGCGGCAGTGGTGGCGGGATTTTCTTCTCTGCTACGGTTTCCAACATGGCTCCCGCGAAACCTGAAACACGCAAAATCCCGTCATTATGGTAAATTTAATAATATTACAATATAATATAACAGAGATAGGTATAACGTTCGCGGTATCAGTGCGGTATTAGGTAGAGTATAAGGTGAGTTCAACTAGAATACACAACATTATATAGCAATTCCACGTTATTCTATTATTATAAATTATAATATACTATACTCATGTCACCTGCTGCAGGACTAATAATATGTAATAGGTAATTGAAAATTATCAACTGACGTGTCGAAAAGTAACAAAACTATAAAATATAATTTGTAGGTGTCTATTATAATATCACAGAATAATATCATGATGTTTTATTCTGAAGTGATGATTATAATAATATGTTGAACGTTATAAGTAATTTATAACAAGACTGCGGCAGGAGCGACTATAAAGCCCTCGCCTTTTCTGTTTTTACAAAGAATATAGAGTATAAGTACTTATAATATACGAGTGATGAATAAGTCATAACGGTCGTTTAGGTCTTAACGATATATATTTGCAATTTAGTCGGTTCACGGGCGCTAAAGACAAAATGCTCGTTTATATTTATAGTGAAAAACATATCGTTACGACGCGATTGCAGTGTCTTCTTAACGCCATTCGGTGAATTCTCATCATATTAAACGACTGCAATATTATTCATCTATGTGTTCACTGAGATATTATGACGATGACCTAAACATGATAACATTCTTTCACTTAAGAGGACGTAGCGTTTGTTGTCTCCGTCTTACAAACGTATACGACATGCCAAATTTTCGTTCACTATATAGTTTCAATATAATATTATAGTGTGATGTTATTTTTGATATTAGAGTGAATCGATCTATTATCAGACTTTTAAGCAAACACATTATCCGTGTTCAAGCGTCGTCTTTTCTTCGATATTTTTGTTTTCAAGCAAAATATATGAGCGTTTTTAATTTGTGATAGTTCACATACCCGTATCTATCTTGCAAATTAAAATGTCTAAAAAATCACCGACACTTACAGCTGATAATTTTCATGGCCAAAAGTTGGATAGTTGGTAAATTTACTATAATATTAAAACTACTAAAAGCACACTATTGAAGCTAGGGAACGGACATTTTCTAAATTCCGTACGTGTGTAAGACGAAGACAACAATTAATGCATGAGCGTCTTCATAAACATAATATTATTTTCACAAACACCACCACCACTAAGACTATATTATAGTTTTCCTCAAAATCGTTAGTGTTTTATTTTTCTTTCGCCCCCCCCCCCCCCTTGCATTTGAACCTGTGAATTACAGTGGTGCGAGTTTTAACGGCTCTCCGTTTAGGAAAGTCACAATTTATATACAAAAATGCATTATGACAGATTTTTATCATATTTTTGGTGAACAACGTATATGTATTAGAAACGACCTCAATCAAAAACGTCGGAGAAATACACATAGGTGATAGGTATAATAATATATGGCACACGCGTTTAAAATGATAAAAAAAAATGCACAATGAGTACGGAGAACTACAAAATCTATACCATTTGATATGATAATATTTATCATTTAGCTTTTTAATATGATAGTTTTATTCCGGTGAAAAAAAAATTTATAACACAAACATATTGTAATATTACCTATGAATGTACTAGGTATCTACCTATGTATATGTTGACAGAATATAATGCACCGAGACTGTCTATCGAGACCAACAGATAAAACGATACATATACAGAATCAACGCATAGATTTATAGTTTTATCATATAAAATAAAGATCTAAAAATAGTAATTATTCTTTAAAAATTAAAAAGCGGTACAGATGAAAAAAATTAAAATACTGACATACATATTAAAGGTATCGGTTAAAAATGATATGATGCGAGTGGAAAATAGATAATTATGGCTTATACTGTAATAGTGTAATATTATTCAATATAATAACGTAGGTACCTATTAAACCATTTAATTATTTATGTATCCTAATATTATTTTTACCTTCGAAGTACCAAGGACCAAAATTATGTTAGCCCTATTTGTAACACGAAAAATACACATTACTCGTATTGTAAAATTATAACGAAACATTTTCCCAAACTATAAATCAAAGTATGCTAATTAATTAGGTTAGTGTACTATTTTTTTTTTTTAAGAATAAGGCTTGCATGTACCTTTACTTGTTTGATAGAATAACAATTTGAAATTCAAAATGATTTTTCAATCCTTAGTAAATTTATTGTTTATTATCAGAGATGTTATTCAGTATTCATAAAATCAAAATCAGTTATTTTTAACAGCTAAAAAGTTAATAAAACATATTATTCTTAGCAGATAATTAATATAAACAGCAGGTATCTAATTCAATAAAAAAAGAAACAGTAAGGTTATCAAATATTTTTATAACATTCTCATTGAAATCGGTTTACTTAATGTAAAACTAAAACCATAGCTGTTATATAATAAAAATTCTGTACAATTATTAATAAGTTGGTATAAGGTCATATTTTTTTTACTGTTTGGGCGTGCTCTTGGATATTTATAACATCAATACAATATTATGTTGTGTAAATGGAATTTTATCAATTTTGAACTCCATAAATTATAGCTAGGTGTGTGTTTTTAAAACAAAGCAATAAAGGAAAAAATTTGTTCTTTAAATTATAGTTATTAGCTACTATACAATAATACAATATGTAATTCTTATTTATTTTTATCATAACACACACACGCGATACAATCTATATATAACAAAATATAAATCTCATTAATTAAATTATTATAATTATTACGGAAATTAAAACCTCTTATATCATGTTGCATGTTAAAATTTACATTCGCTTAAAAAATTATTATGTATCAAGAATTATTAGTATGGTAACTTATTATTTTTAACACTCTTTAGTCGTTGCCAGTAATAAAAACACGATGAAAAAAAAATTACCAACTAACAACATTTTATTGAAAAAGAATCAAGTCTGAACGAAAATAGAACAATATTATTCGTTAACAGGGTAATTCATACAAAAAGAACATCTCTCAATAATATTACTATTATCTACTACGAGTACACTTGGGTCGACCGAATGAGTACCTGTACCATGAATCATGATGTAATATATTATCATAATCATATGTTAAAAAAAAACATACACAAGCCATTCAGCACTCGTGCGTTGATGGTTTCAATATGTTATGTTCACATACTAATTTTTTTTTATGTAATTAAAAAAAAACCATAATCCTGACTGCGGTAGTCTATATTACGGTATATTATTAATTTTTAGATCATCGTTGAATTTAATTAATGTGTTTTAGACTTTAGCACGTTAGTAGCTATACGATAAAAATACCTAAGTAAATGTCATTTTTTTTGTATTTATATAATATATTTATGGAATTTCGTGTCAATCAAGAATCAAGATTTATACTTGATAATATTATAATTATTTCTCTCTCGCTCTTTTCTCTTCTTCAACCGAGTGATTTCTAGATAAAACGTATAAATTATGTTTAATTAAGGAAATTGATTTTTTTGAATTCGGTCTCTTAACGAATTTTCTATTGATTATATTATATTATTAGTAATACTAATTTAGTATATAATATTATTACTAATTAATAAACATGTTATAATTGGTAGTCGCTCATTAGTAAAGTGAAAATATAGGTGCGAAGTACAAATTACCTAAATTGATAATATTTTATAACTCGCGATAGTTACAATATTTCTAAGGAGTATCTATTCAATATTATTTTATACATTTCTTTCACACAACAAAATCGAATAAACTGCGATTGATTTACTAAAATCTATTAGGTATAAATAATAACCTACTATAAATTTACTACAATATTGTTTATTTATTATGTATTCCAGTTTTGGTACTTGAAAATTATTAGTCGGTGAAATATGCAACTATATAATAAATTATCTGTAAGTACATAATATAAAATTAATTATTAGCTACTACACATACAAAACTACTTTCAACATAATATAAGTAGATTTAAAAGTGACACAATTTTTATGATTTTTGCATTAATCGACCATAATATAACAAATATATTTATAAAATTATTTACGAAATCAACTTGGTCATGTTAACAAATTACAAATTAAAGTACCTACCTAATATTAAAAAACTCATAATTTATGGATGCAAAATGACGTTAATGTAGAAGACACTTGCTAGAAATAAAAAATATAATTTATGTCAACGACTTAATTACACCGGTCACTGTTTTACACGTATTAAATATTAATAAATATTATATTTTGAATGTGATTTGCTGTTGAACATGGAACGAAGTCTTAGATTTAAAATAGGTAGGAACATGTGCATGATTAATTTATTTAGCCACTAATCATCTGATTTAAAAATTATGAATTATCTGATTTTAGCTGAACGTTTACATTTCAATTATTATTAATCTTAGTTAATTTTGAAGTGTCAGTATAATATGCTCGTGACTTTTATTCGCATAACAGCGTGTGACAAATAATATAATATCCATTTAAACGGACGTTGAATATATTATTTTACAACTTATCTGAATCTTTCGTCATTGATTTAAAAATATCATAAAAAATATATGGGTATATATTCCTGGAAATATGCAATTACTACAACAGTAATGGAATGAAACCGGTTTAATATTTCATTGATCAGCTATAGTTAGTACATGGTTAGAGAAATATGCTATATGGTCGAGATAGGATCTAGGTTATCATTCAGTAATTCTGTCTTATATAACAGTACCTCCTGCATAAAATATTTTTTTCTGCTAATAAATATAAACACACTACCACATACGTACGTAAATGTTAAAAAAAATATTTTCAAGGATTTCTGTAATATGTAAACGCTGGACGAAAGTATAGATTGACTTTTGCTATAATTTTTGGTATATTATCGGTGAAATTGCGAATATGATGCAAAATGCCTATAATAAATAATAATATTATATTAGTATTGTTATTTATGTAATTATGTCTTAGAACAATTCTTTGGGAAACAATTAGTTTTATCATATTTTTTTTACGTACACCTACTATAAATAATATTATATCATTATGGCTTATAAACAAATTTCAATATTATCAGATAGAAGGTTTCTATGAAAATAATGATAGGGAGGTTCATTAAAGTTAATTATATTTTACCGGTATAAATTTGCACAGATTTTCGATCCTTGAATTTAATTTAAAATTATACTTATATTATTGTCATATAAACGTTAAAATAATAAAATGTTCGTGTATAATCACATAAGCGTAAAATATTTTTAATAAAATATTCGGTTCAGTGGTCGTATACAGAAATGTAGGTACAATCGGTGATGGAAGTCAGGGTTCTGGAGAGTAAAAATGTTACTTAATCGAGTAAATTTATCCTTCAGACTAGAAACTATGAAAAAAAAAACAAACGAATCAATTTTTAAAATAATAATAATATCTGTGCGAACCATGACTTGTGCGTAGTGCCGTAGAACAATGGGTTTTCTTCATTGTTCGGCGGACCATGCGCGTGTGTCTGGTGTGTGGAGAAGAATAGATCGGCGGCGAGACGGTGCGGTGGAGCGTCGTCGGTCGTTCGCGATCGGTCAGAGAAAATCGAGAAACAAAACATGGCGAATTCTAATCGGACGTCATATATTATTATTATATTAAATATAATATTATTATTATTATTATTATTACGATTTCGGTCAGTTATGTTGTCCACGCACCGGTGGCTGCAAGAGAGTAGTATTCAATATGCTAACGACGAGAAAAATATTATCAATACGAAAGGCTGTTTAATAACAATAATAATATATGCGTAAAAATGGCATTGTCTCTAGAAAGCGTGTCTTGGCCGTGGGACACGATGATTTGGTCCGGCGATGTTTGACTTCGAAAAGAATTGCCTTTTTTGACATCCATTCAATCCCGGGCCGCAGACGCGGAGTGACGTCCAACCTCCGCACTGTGATGTGTGATGATTGATGTTCGTTTGATAGGACAAATGACCAGGCAGATCTTGTCGAGATTAAACAACAATAATAATATAATAAAATACACGTAAACTTTTGTTATTTTCGGATGGCTCATACACAGCATCTGTTTAAATCCTATGCAGCGTAAAAAACTACCTAACGTGTTTAAAAACGAAGATTTTTTTAAAAATATAATGTCGTTCCATACAATTATAGATAAATATTATGTAAATGGTACAGCAAAAAACACCAACATACGAACAAATAGTTTAACTAAGGGATGTAAGACATCACGTCAAAGTAAATATTATTTACGTATTTTTTTACTGTTTTAAACACTTAAAAGGTAATATTTAAACTGAATACCTAAATATATTTATATAATATATCAATACGAAAATATACATATTATACTAGCCGTATGTTTCCCGTGCAAAAGATTTATTTTTTATATATCTGTAAAATAAAAATATGCATATTATGGCATAATTTTACTACCTAATAGTTTTAATATTAGGTAGGTGATATACTAAGATAATATGTAACCAATGGAAACCGTTTAAATAAACAGAATAAAAGTTTCAATTTTTATCGTAAATTTCAAAATCCTTGCGTTGGCGCTTCTCCGGGTCGTCTACTACCGAGTCCAATATTGTGAACCATCCAGGGACCCACTCGAACACACAAAAAAATCATCAAAATCGGTCAAGCTGTTTAGGAGAAATTCAGGAATTCGCGTAGAGAATAATTACGATGTATATAGATTATTACTTATATTATGACTATACAATATGTTTAAACTAGAAAATCAAAGTAAAGAAATAGGGATAACTATATTATATTATAGAGTGGAACTTTGTATTAATTATATTCGTACATTTATTATTATTCATGAAATTGCAAATTATGATTTATCATATGAAACAAAAATATTAATCCAACACCAATGAGATTCTATTAAAATTCCAAAGCTAAATAACAAGTATTAAAAATGGTTTGATATCGAATACAACAATTTCAGTATCATAATATAATTTTTTTTTAATATTTAGCTATAGGCGCACGTTGATGTATTTGCATATTAAACATGCTTTATTTTTATGAAGAAATCCCCTGTTTCTTTTTAACCTTTTTAAAATATATTCAAATTTTAAATTGATCAAGTATATATGGTTTTTGTTTCATATTATACCTACGTATTTTATTCAATAATTTATGTAATTAAAAACTCTAACTTAACCAAGTTATAACCAATGGGTAATGATAAAATTCGAATAAAGGTTATAATAACAATATTATGATCGCGGTCATATTACCCATAATATTATATAGGTTTGATTTATTTACACTCAAGTCAAATAATGACTAGAAGATGAATAAATATAATATATAGACCACGCGTATGTGGAAGTAAATTGAACTTTTACACCGCAGAATATATAGTGCCAAATAAGTTAACATATTATTATTTATTATACAGTGTGGCGGTGTAATTATTAGTGATTCGTAATGAGCTGCGCGCACGGAAAACAGCCGAAAAGGAAAAGTAGTAATTTTGACGTAATACGAATTTGTGTTAGGTATTTAAAATTGCTCGATCGACAGCTGTGTCGTGTCTATAACTGGAAAACGATATTAGAACGAGTCATTTTGGAAAGGATTTTGTACGTTTTACCATATAGTCTCACGCGTGTATAATATTATATGGTGAGTATGGACTATAATATGTGCCACCCGACGACGGATAATTTCATGAATGTACAGGACGTGTATGTGTCGTGTGCAGTGTTTGGTTTGATAGGTAAAAGTCATATTATTTCGTATTGCACATAATATTTTGATCCGGCGCGGAGTTCAGACCCGGCAAATACCTACCTATATAATATTATAATATTATGTCTGTACACGATAAACGTGGACAACTTATTGGAGCGTGTAAATACTGGTGGCCATTGTGTATATGATGGCGCTGTATATATATGGATAAAAAATGTGCAGCAGAAAAAAAATTGAATTTGCCACACCATTACTACTATTATTATTACTATCAGCATTACTAGCTATTATTATTGTTATTATCATTATTATTCACGAATAATGGATCCGCATGATACACGCATTGCTATCATCGGCTGCAATAAATTGGCGATTTTATTTCGAAATGGTCCGGTAGCTTGCACTTTGCAGAGTGGTGACACACCGAGCCGTTCTAAAAACGCGTCTGTGGCACTATTTTATTATTATTAACGAAAACAATATTATTATAAATATGGCGAAAAATAATATGATAACGACGAGAAAAACATTAAAGTGGATTGATGCAGCACAGCAGCGACCGCGGCGCAATAATTATCACATTATTATATCGCTCAAGTTCGCGTGTTTAATGTTTCTATTATACAACTTTTGGCAGTTGGAGGTAGGTAGCTGACATATAGGCGAGGGCGTTCGTTTCGATATTTTACCGGTAATCTATAATATAGATAGACCTATCTACCTATATATCATAGTCCGAGCAAAATCATATTATTACAGCGCTCGTGAGAACGAAAATGCCATTGTTACCGCGTTATAATAATATCATTACTATTATTATTACGTTTTCCTATGTCACAACACGAATCTCTCGAAATACATATCAAACCTATAATATGAGGCCAATTCGAAAACGAATTCGATTTCTTTCGTAAGTCGTATCGTATTCTATCGTACATGCTTACCTATAAAATATATATATATATATATATATATGATGTATATGATAATATTATTCTCTGTGGATATTGTTTCAATATATACAGTATCTATCTATACGTGCGTCTACAAAATCAACCCAAATGTCCCGAGGCGTGTTTTAAAAATTATTTTTTTTTATTCTGGACGATTCCTACCCGTTCACCGTTAGTTCCCATCGCGTGCTAACGCGCCAACAACATATAATCCGATTCAAACTATAATTATTATATTATATCTGAGCTGGTTACACACGTTCTCTTGGATACGTATCATATGCCTCTACCACTGCAGTTTGTATAACTATATGATATATTACGTTAACGTTATTTAAGACCACATATTTCAAGAACTCTGCGTGTATACGTACGTTTAGTATCATTATAATAACGACATAAGAAATCAAAATATTCGTCATTATCCTTATATACCTACTAATATAGGAGAATATTATTTAGATTTGAAAACCATAATATTATAGTACCTTCTATATAATATGTTGATTGTTGGCCGTCGTGAATTTCTCGTAATTTATAAGTTATAACCACCCGTCAATAATATTTATGAATCTGTGTAAACAACAAAAATGTTTAACAGCTAGTTTGGATTCCATTTTTTCCCCTCTTCGGAAAATACAAAGTACCTACACAGGTAGGCAACAGACATCAGCTATTGCAGTAGACGAGAGTGTTCGCAATCCGTTGAGTTTGTGTACGCGACGGGGTTGTTGAATGACGTATAATTACGAAGAAACATTAATTACGGACTTCAAAAGGGATAAAAGGGAACGAACCTCGTACACAATGCCGGGGGTTATATATTGTATCGTTGTCTTCATTGTTATTGTTGTTGTTGTTGTAGCAGACGTTTTTTTTCCTTTGAGAAAACCTAACGCGAGAATTTTCAAAGGAAAGAAATCAAAACGAAACTTATCACAGCACACACCGGTTATTTGCCTGCTTGTGCTGCCCGACAACCACTGTTTGTTGTTGAACGTTTTGAAAGGGAAAAAATACACCATTTACCTTTTTTTATTTTTGCCGAAGTCTGCAGATATCCAATAGACGCGTGTTTGCAGATAATATTGGAACAGGTGTGTGAGGAGATTTGCGTGGGTATCGGATGAAAAAAAAATAAAAAATAATAGCCACAAACAAAAAACAAACGCTTAAGCCTGCGAAATCAAAACCGTAAAACCGTTTTCCGACGAAACAACCACGAAACGGAGTTATAAAATACCAAAACGAGTGAACGCGCGCGACGCGATCTTCCAAGAACAAGACTGTCGGTATAGGACGGTAACCACTAACCAGTCCGACGTGGATAGACGAGATCGCGCAAACCAGTTTGTACACGCCCCACCAGACCGGCGGAAACACGCGGCAGACGGGAATAACGTGAGGTACCTAGGTACTAACAACAGGTAGGCAGCCAGGTATCTTGGGCTACTTTTTTTTCCCGCACTGCCGCTATAGCCGCCGTGGTCTTTCAACGATAGAATCACTTATAATAATACGTCTTATCATATTATTATTATTATATTGTGCCCACCCGTTCGGTATTCGTGTTTGACGATGATGATGATAATAATAATAACACGTAATTGTTAAGGACAAGTCGGCCGGCGGTATAATATTATGGGATCTCTGACATTCCGGCGCCAAAATACCGAAACAAAAAGCCGAGAGAAACACGAAGGATGATCGATTTTTCCGGAGTGAAAAAAAAAAATAATAATGACAAACGCTAGTTTATGTGGTACTTTTATAATTATATAATATTCTATTTTTAAATGTTGTTTGCTTTCGATGACATACATCTACAATATTTTAAACTACGATAGACAAACCGTATAGGGAAATTCGAAGAAGAAAATTGAACTATAATTATTATTATTATATTAATATTATTAATTATTATTGTTGCAACGCTTCGGTGTTTTCGTCGCCTGCACGTTTCCTGGTCAAAATCCAAACTTTCATTGGTTCCGGTTTTCCTTTCATCGGCACCAGGCCCCTGTATGTGAACTCGAACTGCGGGTCCCAGTTGTTGCTCTGATTCAGGACACTGCAGGAAACAAAAGTACAACAATAATTATTATACAACGTATACGAGTTTATATCTTCACGTTAATTGGATGTATGTACCTATATAATACTACATAGTATAGGTACATACTAGGCACATCATTATCATTGTTTATTATCTGAGTTTTTTAAAAGTTTTTACTCCGAAGAAAATTACGAGTTTTTGTTTGTTTGTTTTTTTTATTCATTTTTAAAATGGAACAGAAAAAACTATTGTCATGAGACGACGTCCTTTTTGTTGCTCGAACTTAATACCACCACGCTGGACACGTTTCGTGCACGTCTTATATTGATCGCGCCGCAACTGTACATACATCGATCACATCGACCTATACCTATACCAGCCGGTACTCTATTCTTTATTTATATTAAATAAATAAAGAATTTTCTAAAAACCAATCTTCTGAATAAGGTAAAAGTTTACCTGTATAGTATACGAATTTTCGTATTGTTTATCGCTTTATTTAACGCTTATATAGCTTAACGAAGCTAAAAAATTGATTATCGTCGTTTATACCTATATTATCGTTGTATAGTGTCGGTTGATACGAAAACAAAACAATAGCTCGAGGCATATATGGAAATAAAAGAAATAATAATATTACAGTGAAACTACCTTTATTATTTTTTCCTACTTATTATTTTTATTTTCCATTCATATAATATGCACTCAAAGTCTTCACTGTTGTCATCCGTGAGTCACGAGAGATTTAAGTATTTCCGTTCAAAGCTTTCTCTTCGATTTTTCAACTTCGAAATAACAAAACCAATTTAGTTTGTGGACTGACGCACTTTAATTACCTACGCTAAAGTCATAAACAATTATGAAAAGAAATACTCAATTTTTATGTTCGCCAAGACGTATTCTAATGCCGAGGAAAACGCAGTTTAACTGGACGATGTTGGCGGCCAATGTATACTACACAGCAGTATATAGGTAATTTAGTTATTATAGTTTATTACTTATATTACCTAGTACTCATTTTTCTACCTATGTAGGTATTTAATTTTAGAAACTGGTTCGATTAAAATATAGTTCAATGATTAATTTAAAAGTATAGGCCTATACGTGGTATACATTTAACAACACAACAATCTTCAAACTTTATAACAATTTCACTGGGTAGGTATTTTTTTTTCTTTAAAATATGAAATTGTTATTTAACTGGTAGGCATACCTATATAATAATAATGATGGCGTTCAGAAAGTAATTTATGTATTTTTAATCATAATGGGTTTATAGGTGGGTACCTATACTTGTTATTATTATTATTATATCGTTTTTACTAATAACTTTGTGTTTTTTCGTTTTACACCGCTCTCGTCGCTTAGTAATATTATAGGTTGTATATTATATTATATTAATGTTGATTGTGTCCGAACATTTTCGAGGATTATTGGCTGCATACCGTCCGTCGGCATCATTACATTATTATATAGCCGTTAAACCGTGGTTGTCGGTAGGTATACACACACAATCCATAATAATATTACCTATACTACCTATAATCTGAACGATCGGCATACCGTACGTGAAAACCGATCGTTTTATACTCGCGTAGGCGCGTCCTTATAGGTACGTATTATAGGAACGTATCGGGTGGCGCCGGTGACCATGTCTCGAGACCGGAAACGTGTTTGTTAGACACACACACACACACACACACACACACACTTGGTGACTAGTTTTCGGAACGTTTCTGGTTCCTAGTCGCGATGACCGGTCGGTTGAAACCGTACGCGGCGCAGAGTGACTCGATGGCACCTAACCGTGGTCGACGGTCAAGGGTACGACGATGCGTTACCACAATTTAAATCGAACACATGTACATAATGGATATAATATTTTCAAATGCTTAACCCACCGCATATATTATAAAACATGTACCAATATACGCCGTCGTATCGATCGAGTCCGACTTGGATGATGTAGGTACTAGGTATACAGGATGTGTACAATAGTATACAGGGCGATTAGACACCGAGCATGCTATCGCTATATAACACCTATGATTATTGTATTAACGTGAAGAGAATGGTTTTTGATTTTAAAATTTAAATGCGATTGAAATTCGAACAAGTAGTTTCTGAGTTTTCAAACTATAGCCCCGATATCGTTTTGTTTATAGTTTTTTCACAAGTCAATTAGGGTAGATGATGCATCGACATTTTAAAAATGCAATTTACAGTAAAATAAAGAAGGGTGATTATCGTTTGAAAAACAGATGTTTGCACCGCGACAGCCCACAGGACACCCAAAATACCATATGAAAATCTAACGATTCTTAAAAATTCCGAAAGTCAGAATTTTGACGAACGCACGTGGGTGAAGCCGATAAAATAGGGGTGAGTGACGAGCATCATGTACTCGATGAGTCACCCTGTGTATAATAATAATTTGTAACTACGATAATATGGCTTCCGAGGGCGGCGGAAAATCATAAGTCGTCGTTGTCCTCTGTCGTTGTTCAGTTGGTCGATCGATGGGTAAGTCGGTCGGTTGGTCGGCGAACGGTCGGTCGGTCGGTCGGTTGGTCGGTCTGTCTGTCTGTCTGACGTACACGTAACGACCGCGTTTCAGGAGTGACTATGCAGGCAGTGTTGGACGAGTTTTACGCGCAGATCGTGGCCAAACTGGAACGCGACGAGCTGATACCAGCCTACAAGCGGTCGATGCACCGCGAGTACCTGGCCACCGTAGTGGACGGGCTGTGCGGACCGTGGTGCGGCCAGGACAGGCGCCGAGCTTGCGAGGCAGCGGTGGCCGGGGCAGTGGCTTACCATGGCCGCGCGGTCCGCGAAAACGGGTCCGTGTGCCCGCTCGGCAAACACCACGACATGCTGTACGTGATGGCCCGCTTGGCCATGGACGCGGACGCCAGTCCCGAACCCGTGGCCGCATTATTGACCGCCATTTACACGTAATTTATTTAATATTATGTTACTAGCCAACCCCGCGCACTTATAGTTGTCCGTAAAAATTACAACACTAAAAAAAATTATGCCTGTGTGATTCCTTTTGGGTGTAACTCGCTGCTGTAAGTGCAACTCAGCTATATTGGTAGGCAATGTGCGAAAATTCTATTTGATGCATGCTTATTTAAGTAACAACCATTTATAATCAAAAATGTTCATCGTAAATCTCAAAATCCCTGTTTGAGCACCTACCCGGGTTGGAACAACCGGTACCAAATGTGAATCTAAATCAACCAGACCATCATTCAAACACACACAAGCAATTTCATCAAAATCGGTCCGGTCGTTTAGGAATGCATAACGGACAGACAGACAGACATAGACAAATATTCATTTTATTTATATAGGTATTTTCGTTTTTGACACGTTTCTACGCCATCTGTAATTCGATTAGGCTAATTCGATTTCATCAATCGCATTAAATAATAATTAATTTGAATCGGAGATGGATGGGGTAGTGTGTGGAGGGGGGTATAATGTGAATTAAAAAAAATACGTTTATACTATGCACCAAACTACCAAATTAATATGTATAGTATTATAATTATTTATCATGTATTATGTTACTTTAATACCTACGTATATATTCTTGTACAGTTTGTTGTTGTTTTGTAGCTCTAGGATAAAACGTGTAATTGGAATATTTAAATTAGAGTAAAACTATAGTACCTAACTACCGTACCGATTTAAAAATGTTCATTCTAAGCATAATATAAATGATTTAAATGTTTAAGGTAAATGGTACATTAATATGAAACTTGGCATATATGTATATAGTTTATTATTAAAAATACAGTCTATGATACTTCCATCTGAATGTCCCTATTGGTACCTATATCTATTCACTTTTCTTGAACGTCGTTCGATTGTTATCGGAAAGTGTCAAAATTCTATATGGACGACAACAGCAGCTGATCAGACTCATTCTGATAGCTTGGGTTCTCATAGGTATTGTAAAATTTTTTATACCGTTTATTCTTCATCTCTATAATTTATTATCATAATATAATATTATTATGTTGTCATGTCCCCACCTTTTTTTTCAAATGTCAGGCGTCTGAATTTGATCAATTAATATTAACAGTATAATATCCATAATGACTATGCACCTAAGTGATTAATAGATAATAATATTATGTGCAATATATACCATTTAAAATAATAAAAATAAAATACGATTGTGCACGCGTTTGGGTATTTATCTTTTGTCCATTATTGGAGGTTTTGTTTGTCGGAGGTGGGTATATTATTATATGGTACAGAGGTATTTAATACTTATTACGTGAGATATTTTGACCGTCATCCAGTCAATCCGGATTAAGGACCTAGTGGACCCCGGAGCGTTACACGATGTTGTGTCCCGTGCTCCGAACGACTACAATTTTATTTAAACGACCGAGACCGCTGTCAAACGACCGACTTTTTAATTGTATATTTCCTATATACAGACATTATTATTAAAGTAAAACCATTATTATAATATTCTATGGGTACATGTTAATACCATAAACACAATAATATTATATTATTATATCTATGTATCGATCAATTAATAAGTAACCCATCATTCGTGATACGAATCATAGGAATCCGGCAAACCCCCTCCCCCCTCCTCCTATCGTAAAATCTCGCGGATTTAGTAAAGTTATATTGCAAGTACACATGGCTACTTCTTTTAGCGATTATTTGTGTAAAGTTCACAAAAAAAGACTTTTCGGGGGACCACTTTCAATTTATTATACACGCTCGCCATAAACGGTATACAAATAGAAATAATTGAAAATATACTATGGTCTTTGAGACGTATAGGTATACTCAAAAGTGGCGAAAATTAGTTTTTAAACACAAGCTCGTTATTGGTGGAAAAATAGAGGTATATGAGATGGTTTCTTCATGACGAATTCCATAGACCACACGAACGGTACGTGCGACTAGTTCTCTTAAAATCGGAAGCGACCAATATATAATATACAAATATACAATCGAATCGAAGTCTCATAAAATATCTCGTTATTAGCGTGACGAATTGCTCGATTTGTCCCACTTCTACATTAGCGTAGCTTAGGTATAAGTATAGTTGACGAGACACGCGGCCGCCGCTGCAGCGGAATACGATTGCGATTAAATCCGTGAAAGAATAATAATATAATATCATCGTCGTCGAGAGCGATGTAGAAAAATTATTATTATTATTATCGCCAGGCAAATAGAAATCTCATCGTTAAGAGGAAGTTTATTAATGAAAATGTCCACAGTATAATATAAACTCTCTACTGTTCTACCGATCGCGTTTACGTGCTTTTATGTGATTAACATAATACCGTTTGAAATCTATAATTGAAATGTATAAATCATGCCATCGCCTAGAATAAATGTTATGTTCGTTTCTCTTTTTTCGAACCAAATAATTTTGAAACATTGTAATTGTTAATTTTTTTTATTATAGATTCAAACATCGTTGTACAATTATAAAAAATATTATTATTTGCCGTCAATTGCTTTTTATAATTATATTATAATATTCAGTACAATTATATTACATCCTGCATAGGTACCGTTTGTTTAATGCTCGTGTTCGTAAATGTTTCGTTGCCACCTTAAAACTCCCAGACTTGTTGTTTACATTGTTTATACGGGTATTATGCGAATTATGTTAATTATTCCGCGAATCGCTTATATAAAATCTATCGAATAAATTCAATTTTTGAAGGTGGAAAGAGTTGATTCATTTATTGGTAAAATGATACACTTTGCAATGTGCGATGATAGTATTGTAAACCGATGATATTTTAACTTTAAAGTATAACTTATTGTATTATAATATTATAAGTTTTTTATATCTAAGCAAGGAATAACCATGTTATAGAAAATTTTTAGAAAATAGAGTCCAATAAGAATATCATAGAAAATGAAACCATACAATCACCGAAAATCACTTATATTATCGATTTTCATTACCTTATTAAGTTATGGAGTTAACATAATATTGAAATACAATTAGATACATCAGAAATAGTTTTTAACCAATCTATATTTATCTTTCATGAAACAATTTAATGTTTGAAGAAATGTTACCAATATTGATTTAATATTTAGTTTTGATTTTAAGTTAACATAGGCTGCCTTGCCTGTCCTACCAAATAAAAACTATGTAATAAAATTACGAAAACAAGGAACAATAAATTGTAATATTTTATTTTCGCAACAAGGAACTTTTTATCGCCATATTGTGGCCTGTGGGAACTAAATGTAAACCTAAAATTACAAATTATTGTATTAAATAAAAGCACCTAGTTATAAAGATATAAAGAGCCACTTAATAATTGAATAATTACGAATAAAAAAAAAAGGAAATACTTTCTTCGTGCTAATTATATTACAAAATGAACAATCGTATCCGTGTATATTCAACGTAGGTATTCTAAGAACGAAATTAATCATCCACGAATGTACCAAGTCAACAAATAAAATAAAATATTTTATTATGTTCTATAGACTGAATTTTAGTCGGATTACACATCATGACGCGCGTAGAAAGTCCTTTAAAAAGCTAAAATAACTAAATCATTAATATACTTATGTAACATGGTTAAAAACGTTTACGAAATAGTCACATATCATACGCATGTATCATGTATACATTAATATTAAATATATTTATAGATATATTATATATATTTCTACGGAATAATGTAGTTAAGGTCATTTCTTAAAAATACCATATATTAACAAATAACAATAATATGTTTAATTAAGAAAATACCTTTTTAAAATTGTCAGCTATTTGTTTGTACCTAATGTCCATGTTTCGGTCCACCCAGACACAATTACTAAGATTTGCTCTGTTGTAATAAGCGTAATTTAACTTAATAATATGTATGTCACTCTTGAAAAAAGTATTAATTTTCATTCTAAATAATATTATGTTCTCCGTCCGTGTATAATGGTACGTATAGGTATGTGTATAAAGAAGGTATGCAAAAAGTTAGTAGAGTATCATATTTTACAAAAACGCACTCAGGCATTAGAAATTAAATACATTATAATATATGCGTAAATAAGTACCTATAGGTAGGTATCGTGATAATTGAAATGACTGTAAATGGTAGATTATGCAGATAATACACATTTGTCGCTCCAAGAATAGTAATGTATTGTGCGTTTTAAATTTTAATTTAGTTTAAGTAAAAAAAAAAAATGAGAAAAACTTTAACATAATAATAATATAGTTTTTACTTTTAAGTAAACAAACGTTTTATTACTATTCCGTTCACGTAGGTTGAACAATACTATATTTCCGGTCAAAAATATTAAGATTTTTACATTTTTTAATAATCGTAAAGGGAACATAATATGGCTAGTAATATAGACTATTCTATTCTATATTATAGTATACCAGTGTATTGTATACAGTGATTTACGTATTATCATAAAATGTTGGACATTTCGAATTCAAACATTTGATTTGCAACTTATTTCGGGTACCTATTTAAGTCTAGAACGGCGATGATAAGTCAAATGTTAAGGATTTCAGGATCACGAAAAATATATTTAAATACCTACATGATAATATTATTATGTTGGAATAGCATTAGATAGCTATACACTGTGAAAACCATGACGAATATTAAATGCTATTGTGTAATGGATTGCTCGTTTCAGAATGTTTTGTTGTCGGGATAGGTGTTTGCACTACAGTTAATTTTTTTTTAATCGTCTTTCTAATTCGGATCCGATGAGATATTAAAAAATACAATTCGTTACGTCATATATTAGAATTAGGGTCTACTACGCACATTTGATTTTTTATTCCACAAGGTCAAGCTTCAAACTGAAACGTGGGAAAAGGACCAATGCACTTATAATACTATTACTTATAAACATTTTCATTTACACGAAAACTGGACCATTATACATTTAAAATGAAAAATAAATTATGACAAATACATCAATACTCTTCCCCGTACTTAGAATGTTTATTAGTGTTTCGGTTTGAACATAACATTTTGCATATACCTGAAAATAGTAATGTCATAATGTATATAGACCTAGGACGTATGTGCATTAAAAAAATTTAAAATATGCATTGGTTATATTATTTGCAGTCTATAAATTTTATATATTTTATAATTTAATATACTATCTAAGAAAAAAATTTAGGTATAATCTACAAATATAAGTATAATATAATAATAAATTAATGTAATGTAAATTCAACGTATTTTTAATGTAAATCACGTAACGCTTGCTAATGCAGTGAAGAATTGAGAAAAATTTAAATTAAAAATTTAAAAAAAAAATCATACTCACGACTTATAAAACAATAATTACAGATCTTCATAGGATAAATACGATTTTACATTCGTTTATTAAAATAAATTCTCAAAAAACTCTAACTACCTATAAAATTATATGCATTTTAATTTAAATATTATGTAAAAATATGAAAGAAAAAATTGTTCAATTCAATCCAATATGAGCCAAATCGTGGATACAACTGAAACCAATGTATTTGTATTAATGGGAAAAAATATGCAAATGCCTAGATATCTTAGAACTGTTCATATTATAATATGATATAAATATATACCACATTATTATACAATGTATTTAGATTTTAGATATAACTAATCGACAAATTCATACTACCTGCAGATTGTAGTTGGTGCAAGTTATTCAAATCAGACTAGTAGTACGCAGTATAATATCTATAGACGTCGTATGCTAATAAAATGTTCTCAACAAATCTGTATCTATTTTGAAAATATAAGCTTTCTGAATAGTTAGTATGACCTGTTTAACTGAAAACTAAAAACGTTGTTTATTTCATTTTTAATGTGTATTAAACCTATGTTATATTATAATGTTAGATTATAAGTTATAACATAACATGGCATATTATGTTCAGTTTTAGAATACAATTTGACTATGTTCAATGATAACCAACTATTTAATATTTTAATAACAAGAGTTACTTGTATATATCATTTTTTTTATTTTTTAACAAAATATTAAATGATGACTTTACTAGATTTTAATCGAAGACTAGAAGCTGCAACTTAGTTGGTACCTACCTATAAGGCAGATTTTACTTTGTTTATCAATAAATTTTGAGCAAGTTAACATTAATATACATTCATATTGTTGTAAGCTCCTAGACTATGTGAATGGTATCGTAGATGGCATATATTATAGTTTAAAAGTACTTTTGATTTTTACTAAAACATCAAGCTACCCCGTTAAAGTGTAAAATTATGTTTTATTGATAGTTTATATTAAACATTGTGTATTGTTATTATTTAAGTGTTGAATAGCCTTAATGAATTATATTTGTATGCATATCACGCGTGGTCAGAGATTGCTAAATTACCGCATTAAACCTTCATGTGACGAGAGTTGTAAAATTAAAGTACTTTAGTTTTTAAGTATGATTAAAACAGTAGTTCGTTTAAATTTCACGGGTTTCATTAAAAAAAAAAATGTGAAACCTATTAAGATATTTTAAATGCTGTTTAAATAACCATAATTTATTTGTAATATAAATATCATATTATATTGACGATATGCGTTTTGAATATTATAATAGTTTTTAACCATTAAATTAAAATTTAATATAAAACGGTTTTCAAAAAGCAAAAAAAAAATATAACGTGTAAACATTGTGTTTGTACTATTATTTCCCAGTCACGAATTTTCGTTTGTTTACACATTATCGTCCTGACCTTGAGCCAAAGAAACCAAATTTAAAATTTGCACCGATATATTATTTGGTATCTCTTTCGACACGTACAAAATAATTAGTTTGCAATATTTGTATTCATACGATCATACGGCACAAATGCCACCAATTAATATCCGGAGTTATTGTTCTTCCATTGTAGCACAAGGCCAGTGGAGCTTATGTGTGGGGTCCTCCCTAATAATGCCCCAGGACGTCAAACCTATAATACGGTTTGATTTGAGAGTGGTACGTTTTGATTACAAGTTTGTTGACTTTACTTGGCCTAGTTGGGAAAAATATTCACTGGCATTCCGCAAGTGGTATTAGCGAAATCATCGTTCATATAGATAAAAGTATATTTGTATTTATTTATTTATTATTATTATTACAATATTATCATATTGGATTTCAACTCACGTACCTATATAATATAATATATAAGCCATCACGAAATAGAAATGATGGGCATTATCATAGCCAAACGTTTCTTTTTTACGAAAGTTTGATAGGAGATGTCGGAATGCATACGACTGGTAGGTAGTCAAAGATGAGTTATTTTTTCATACATTTCGATCTGTATGGGACTTGAATGTTATAGCTACATATCGTATTATTACTTATTAATGTCGAGTGTGAAGTATGATTTTTCTTACGTGCGTATATCATAATAATAATAATAATAATAATATGCAGGCGCACCTGCTGTACATCAATGTCAATAAAACACGTATTCGTATGTGTACAAAAAAATTTTTTTTAAAAATACGACTTATAACATAACATTATTTATATTCAAATGTCAGTTAATAATTACGAATGTTTATTTCAATGTTTTTGAGGTAAATAATATTATATATGGTGTTATATTATGGGGTTTAAAAATTGTGTAGGATAATAATATTATAGTTGAAAAATGAAAAGTGGAATAGTGCGAGTTGACACATGTCCAAAACAAACACTTAAAACACTTGTGTCCGTATAGGTAGTTGTAATTCTGTATAGGTAGTTGTAATTCTGTGTAGGTACTGCGTAGCTCATGGTCCGGAAGTGCATTTATAATAATAATATGACCTACAATTTCTCGGAACTATTAATGTTATAGTATTTTTAGTCTTACTTTCGTTCCCATTCGGTTAAAAAATCAACGTCTTGTATATGAATGTTTTATTTAAATTGCATAGAAGTCAAATAGGTCAATTTTAATTTTAATACACAAGCGCCTTATTCATCCCAGTTTATTGGTTACCGGTTATTGCCTACTGGTTATTACTGCTTACTATAAAAATAAAATTATATATAGACGTTATACGTTATAATATACATAATTGTATGTATAAAATCACAATAAAATAATTTGTCGAGTATTATTAAGTAGGTAGGTAGTTTTATTTGTATACAGCGGTGATGGTCACGGTATAGTTGGCCAAATAATGTTAAGCAAAATTTATGTTCAAGTACCTACTCTGATAAATTATCATAAAATATTCTTATATTAAAAAAAAAAAGAACGATTGTTGCGAGTACTTAATTTATACCTACTGTCTTCATCAGTTTTTTTTTAACTTTTAGGTGGTCTAGAAGTAGAATACCTATAAAGTTCAATGAGTTAGCGATTGTGTTATCTGTGTTTATGACAACATTATTTAGATCCTTGGTAGTATTGGTGGTATTATTGTATGATTTGAATGCATTTTATTAACATTATTAATATTATAGCATAAGTTTCTTGTTTAGTGTGTTCGAAATAAAACGTAAACCTACTCGTGTTTAGAGGCTAATCCTAAGTACTAAGAACATTCATGCGCTTATAAGCAGGTATAATGGATTTTATTTTGTAAAAAATGTGAACATACTTAACGAGCTGTATCCTTGGATTTATGATAAAATTCAACTTTGCTATTCATCCTGCGACCAAGACTAACGAAGTATAGATATTAATAGAATATATATTCAAGAAAGCGAAATCCTTGAAAACGATAATCATCAAAAGACTATAATATAGGTATTATATTCCATAATATTATATTATCCCATAGTTATGTACTATTTAGAACTGTAACTACGATTTGTGTAAACGTATACACGCACAATGGTTAGCTTAGATTACATTGAAATTATGAAAACGAGTGTTGGGTCGCATATAATATTTGATATTCAATTATTATTGTACTTGATATTGTTAGATTTCGATTACAAAATACCCGTTAAGTATTCTAATACTTTGATATAATTTGTTGTCTTACAAAACTAAGCTCAGACGTTCTTTTGGGTTCTGGTTAAAAAAATCAATTTACGAATAATAAATATAGGTAATTAATAATTATGTATAAAAATATAGACAGTTGTTCTGACTTCTTATCAACAGCTGACATTCAAAACTTAGTTTAATGTTTATTACGATATTAAACTTCACAGTATACCTACCTTTTATTATCTAATAGATACTATACCTATTAATTTAGATATATTTTTATTTTATATTTATGAACTAATGCGTTAAGAGTTATTTAAATTTAAGTAAAAGTTGATTACAATGATTTGTTTATGAGTATCTTATAACTTGTACATTGCCTTTAGTATCGTTATTTTTTTTATATTGTCACCTAAAAAAAATAATATAAATATTATTTTAAACCTTACCTTAGATTTTTTAATGCATTTTTTTTAAACACCTTTATTAGTTACGCATTCTAAAGATTTCTTATTGGTTAGTTAACTTTTATGTAGTACTTATTATATACATAATATGTAGAATTGTAATTTTTTATATTTGTAATGTATGTTAATGGTTTTTTAAAAAATGCATTTGTGTACCACATATACATTGGTAACACTAAGTAAAGCATTTTACATAAATTAATTTCATTAATATAATACCTAGTGCAATATATTAGTGTTTTACACAGCCAATAAATGTCAATGCATATTATTATTAATTGTTGTTTCCTTGAATGTTCCCGTATCATAATTATGTTAATTCATATGTGATTTTTAATAAGAACACGACTTCAAAAATACATTCTTCAAAACATAATAAATTTATACTAACTTTAAGACTCGATAACATAAAATATAATATGTATATTAATCTGTTATAATAAGTATTGTGTTGAAAATATATATAATATTTCGTCTACGGTTGTATGACCGTGTTTAAACAAAAATGTTTTTGTGAAGTTGAAATTGGAATCAATTATTCGGTCATTGTTCCTCCTATATCGGCTTTATCCTATACTATCATTATACCTAGGAACTACTGAACGGTAAAATACTTAGAATTTGAGATATTGGGTTTCACTTTTGAATATTTACTCTTCGTTTTATGTATTTGGTCTATTGGTTATTTTCTGTACATTTTTTATTTTATCATACCAGATTTAACGTTTTAGCAAATAATAATTTAAGTCTGTCGATTCATGTTCAATTTCTTTTTTTTTCTATTATAATATTATAATAATCAGAGAATGTTATTATTGTTTTCAGTATTAATTAATTTGTAAATAATAATATAATATTCATCCCGGAGAATATAATAATATTATTTTAATCGACTTTTTCAGTACAACGGATCATAACACGGTCGGGGAGAACACATTGTGATTACATAATTATATCTACTGGACTTTCGGCTTTGATCCATAAAATATAATGATATACTATTAAGTCTCATTCGAACGTAGTTATGATGTCTTTTCGCACACGCGCGTACCCGCAAAACAGACGATAATAATAACAAAAAAAATATGGTATATAAAGCGATTTTTGTGGTTTGGTTCCGAGTCGTTTGTATAGGATATTGCAGTGCGAGATTGCTATTTGCGGAAACTAGCGTGATAATAATATAATAACGATATTATAAACGCGTAATTAGTTACAATATTATAACCTC
Organism: Acyrthosiphon pisum; assembly: GCF_005508785.2. Classification (NCBI taxonomy): domain Eukaryota; kingdom Metazoa; phylum Arthropoda; class Insecta; order Hemiptera; family Aphididae; genus Acyrthosiphon; species Acyrthosiphon pisum. Next base: position 76,392,853 of record NC_042494.1, on the reverse strand, counting down.
GAAGAAATTGATAATTTTCGATTGGCATCGGCGCGGCGCCAATCGAGTTAAAATCAAAACCCGGTCCTGACCACCACCGGACGATCACCTATTGACCCACTGGCCGCCTGGCCCACAGCCGTTACGGGTCGTCGTGGTCGGTGTTACGACTTATATCATAATTATATTATACGAATACGATAACTACGAATATTATAATATTATTGTTGTGGTACGTGCGCATACCTATGTATAATATTATGCCCAGGCTGCTCGCAAAGCCTTAAAAATGCATATAATAATATTATATAGGATGCGAAATAACTACAACGGCGATTGTTAACCCTCTCTCTGATCCAACCCAAAACACAACTTATGTAAGTATACACACGATTTTTTACGCTGTACAACACACACGCATTACACTTAGCCCGCGGTTTGCCCCGACAAAATATTTTAAACGCAGACGTGTTAAAATGTGTAACCTATGACAATAATAATAATAATATGCGGTATAGTGCGGTACCAATATTATCTCATTATTGATTAGGTATCAACGATTATGCTGTACAGTATATAGATTTTTGCGGTAATCCGCTGCTGTACAAATCATGTCCCACAGTCATCTGACCCTAATAATAATTATTGTTGGTACTATCACACTGCCTAACGTAATCTATTGATAATTGACGTGTTAACCCTTTCTCTGCTCCTACTCAAATCACAACTTATGTAAGTAGTAGGTAAGTGCATAAAGTTTTTTTTTACGTTAATCAACTTACATCACGTATTATACTTTTCCCGCGGTTTACCCTAGAAAAAATAATACAAATTCAGACGTATTAAATGCGCATAACCTGTGACTATAATACCTGTGTAATAATATGTGGTACCTCTATTATAGTGTACTGCGTAGATTTTCGCAGTAATCGACTAAAATATTATAGTCATGTCCCACTGTCCAGTGGCGTATTTAGGTTTTTGTCTTGAGGGGGGGGGGATTTTATCCAGTAGCTCCGTATTTAAAGTTAGAAGCCTTAAGTTAGGACTCCCAAAACATGTACATATTAGGTATATAATATAGCCTATGGGTGGGGGATTGATTCCCTTGATCCCCCGTCTGTAAATACGCCTTGGCCACCCACCATAATATTATTAATGATACACTATCATAATATATAGCCTAATACGATCTGTTGATAATTATTACGATAAACCTTCCATATTATTTCGTGTTTACACGTGGCCGTACAATATTATACACTATATGTGTACGTGCGATAAAAAAGTGTATCCTATTATACCTATACCTATATTGTACTATTAAGTATTATTATAAAATATCGTAAAAAAAAAAAAATTATAATAATAAAGGGGAGCCCCATCATGATCACGGTTCTTCGTTATCACAAAAAATCTAAGAAAAATGATATACGCCTGATTTAATATGAATATAGGGCCAAGATTTGTATGCGAAACAATACAAATAGGTAGGTATTATGATATTAAAAATACCACCAAAATTTAAAAAAATAACATTTTAATATGCAAGCAAAAGTTAATAAGTTTTTTTTGTTGTCTTTAAAAAAGTGATCCCACTATTAGTACATAATATTATGATTTACAATAAATTACGATAATTTAAAAACAAAAAAATGTAATTGCCAAAGTATAATTATGATTCATAGGTGTAGTCATAGGCGCAACTAGGAGGGGTGCAAAAGGGTCTTTAGTACCCCCGAGTTCTAATTTAGCACACCTTGTTTTTAAGGTATAATTATCATTATTATATTGAAATACCATAAATTCTATGTTTTTAAAATATGAAATATTATAGCACCCCACGTTTTAGAGATCTAGTGGATCTAGTTAGAGCCTATGGTGTGGTATGTATAAACATTATTATTGTCTTGACTTTAAAATATTAGCATCAACAGGATGTTAAAAAAATGTTTTTTAAATTTTCACACTGAAGACTTTTGTAGTAGGTAATCGTTATTGCAAAGCACAGTCTTGTATGCAAGTTCAATATACTTTGAAGTATTTCCTTAGATGTTTACGACGCATGCAACTTTTTATGTTGTTGTTATTCATAGAAATGTGTGTTTAATGTATTTTTACGTGAAATATGCAAAAAAATTGCAGCGATGAACGTTGGCATAAGACTATAATATGCTAAGAAGATAATATTATTATTTAATCTATACAAGAATATTCAACACGTCGTCATGAAACGTATGTAAAGATTTCTAATCAGAGTGGTTTCAAGTTAAATGTCTACAATAATACTATGTATTTGCATTTAAATCCAAGTCACACGAGCGATACGAATATCATTATTTTCATGTCATGAACTGGCATCGAGTGGAATATCTGTGAGCTGAAAATGTTGCACAAGCGAGGAGTGCAGGGGATTAAAAAAATCGTCTGATTTTAATGCTATCTTTACATGACCGATAAAATAATAGTTAAATTTAATTGGTTTCAAATGTGATTTTAATATTTTACATTATTATAATAAGAAATATAATAGTTAGGTAATATACCCATGTATTATATTTTATTCATTAATAATTTATAAATAATTATTTGTAAATTATAATATTTCCAAGATAATGCTATACTACATGGCGTTGAAATCGGTGGGTTTTTATTTTGGTGAAAAGGAAGCGGCATAACATATTTAGATATTTCCGTTTCTCCCCAACACCCCCAGCGTGTTCGATATGCCAGTTCACTATATCTTAGTCTGTGATTTATGTATAATATGTTTAACATGACCGTTACAGAGGAAAACCGTATAATAATAATAAAAATAATAATAATAAACATTATTTAAATGTATCGTTGCAGGTGCGAGAAAACGTTGGAAAAGCTTTTCGAGGGCGCCGTGGTGGGCAGCAAAGTGGCGCGCATGATCAGCGGCCGGTGGACGGACTTCGGGGCGACCGTCGCCGACAACCGGACGGCGCTGGGATTCTACATGGACCGGGCGACGCGTGCGCGACTCCGGCTTGACGGCCGCCGAATGCAGGACGTCTGGATGCGGTCGTACCAGGCGGCACCCGTCATGGTGGCCGCGGCCACAGGAGACGTGGCCGCCGTGGCCATGCTGTTGCGGTACGGCCCGGACGAGCGGTCGGTGCGCGCGGCCATCGCGTACCTGCGCCGCCGTTCTGCCGACCGCGACCGTGGTCCACCGTTCCCCGATCGTGTCCAGTCGTGTCTGGAACTGCTGCTGAGGGCCGTCGCCTGTGAGGGCGGCGAGCGCGGCAGTGTCAGTGGCGACGAGGACCGCTGCGGCGGCGGGTACGGCAGTGGCAACGATTATGGCGGATGCGGCAGCAGCGGCGGCGTTAAAGTCGTTCCGGTGCCGCCGACATTGCTGCACCTGGCCAGGTGCGCCGTGCGCAACGCGTTGCACCAAAATTTCAATCTACCGCATGGCATACCGCAGTTACCCGTGCCCAGGTCTTTGGTATCGTATTTAGATCTCGAGTGTTGATCCACAGCGTTCTACTATCCCCCACACCCGTCAAGAAGCCGTTCGTTCCGCCGACCATTAAATATTCGTTATACACACTCTTAGCTGTACCGGATACGATCGCAGGTCGTTCAAATAAAAATAATGTAATATTATACACACTACGTTCGTTTTCTAATTTTTTTTTTTTTTATCATCTTCTTATCCGTTTCCAATAGTTTCGTTAGATATGGCCTCAGAAATAATCAGAATATTATGTCGTCTGTTAATTAGGTTAGGTAGTGTTAACACCGCGTAAGTAACCATATAATCGTAACACCTCAGCCGTGGTCATAATATCGGAGGCACTCTACTCGCACGGGCACTTTCCACGCGTCAAGTAAATGAGTTAACGACGTACATTAGTCTTGTTGTTTTCATTAATTAAAATGTCTATTTATTTTGCTAAGTGTACGGCGGCTCTTAGCTATTGCATTCGATGAATTTATACAACGCAGTAATAAATTACCCACCCAAAGAGTGAAATAATAAACTACGCTGACTATAGAGTAGGTACAAAATAAATAAATAATTGTAGTACCTGCAGTCAATATTGAAACAATTAATAATTATATTATTCGTCGCTGTGTAATACTTTCTATTGTTATTATTTAATATAAACCACGAAGATAAATAATGTAAATGAATAGAGATGCCCTGTGTACTGCTTTGTGCGATGCATAATTGTTTGTATTATAATCGTTCGCATTGTAGTAGGTACAGCTTTGGTTTCACGATCGAATAAATTGTTCACTGTGAACTTTCGAACCATCGCGTTGTCGACGAGTTTTTTTTTATTGATATCACTGGCGAGAACCGATATATTATTTTGACATATTTTATACCTAATATAAAATATGATACCTTTTGAAAAGTTATATTTTATTATGTGTGATATTCAGGGTAACGTTATTAATCAGTAGGTAGGTATACTCATTAGCATAGAAATTGATTTTGATATATTTTATTATAATATATATATATATTATCATAATATTATTATTTACTTATGTATGTACCAACATTTAACGATAGAGAACATAAACATCATTACTATGCCATGTATATAAATATGTATGTAAACTGAAAAATATTTTATTTATTTAAATAAACGATGTGCAGTAAATATAATTTATGGAGTAAACGTTTATTTTTTAATCACATTATATTCTACCTAATTGATCTATAAAATATTGGGTACGTATAACTACACAAATATGGCTGTTTAACATTTAATGTAATTGGTTTGTTTCTTTCCAGTCAATATCTAAAATTAGACGTATAAAATGTGAAAGTTTTCCTACAGAAATTTGAATAATATTATTAACGGTTGTCAATAGCCGGTGCATTACGTTAATGTACCTAACGTTTTTTGAAACTGGAGATGAACCATTTTTTATTCTTGTTTTCACTTTACATATTCACAATATTTTTCCTACATTTATGTAAACATTGGTTTTTGAAAATGTCTACAAACTTTTTGTAATCATCAGCTGATCCTAGTCAGTTTATATATTATACATGGATGATATATTTTTATCATGGTATGTCACTACATCATAAATCATAATGTTGTACCTAAATGCTATCAAGTTGAATTGTAGTCGAAAAGTTGTTGAAAATCTGGTAAACAAAATGATTACGACCACCGTAGTTATGATACTATTGTAATTGTATACAATATAATAAAGGTACACGTATTTAGCTGCAATATAATATAGTATAGTTATCAGATTCTTAGATTCTGAGCGTAGCGATGAATGTATTGTATTTACATGAGTGTTTTTTTCTGTAGGTCATCAACATTTGTGGTAGTAAAAATGATCCATCGGCATCTTTTCTAATAGAAAAATGAATCTTGTTGTTACTTTTAAGTGGTAAAAAAATTTAAGATTACCAGTAGTGTCAGAAAGTGTCAGGAAGATTTTTTGAGCTATTTAAGGGCTTGAGAACATTTTCAAATTTTGGAAATTTTTTTATTAAATTACCGTCGATACAAACATTTTCACTCAGTAAAAAATCTTAAAATATTAATGCAAGGGTCTTCATAAGCTGTTATACTAGCAGTTCAAAAATATTAAATATACGAGTACATAGACACTTTTTCTTTTTATATGTATTTAAATTTTAAATTTTTACAAAATTCATCAAAATCCTGAAAATTAGCAGATTATTTATCGGTTAGAGATTCATAAACATTTAAAGATTCTGAGTGGAACGATGAATGTATTGATTTTACAATGATGTGTGTTTTTTTATTTTTTTTATTTTTTTTTTTATTTTTGTGTCTGTCATCACGTTTTAGGACAGTAAAAGTGCTTGGATTTTCTTCAACAGTACCTTTTCTGATAGGAAAGTGAATCTAGTTGGTACTTTGGGGGGGGTCAAAAGTAAAATTTTTCCAATAGTTTTCAAAAGCGCCGTGAAAAACAAAAGAAAAATTAATGAAAAACGGGAATTTTTACGCAAATCTGTTTTCGAGAAATCGATTTTGGTTTT
>NC_042494.1:76325410-76385629 GCF_005508785.2 Acyrthosiphon pisum | reverse complement strand
TTACATGAGTGTTTTTTCTGTAGGTCATCAACATTTGTGGTAGTAAAAATGATCCATCGGCATCTTTTCTAATAGAAAAATGAATCTGTTGTTACTTTTAAGTGGTAAAAAAATTTAAGATTACCAGTAGTGTCAGAAAGTGTCAGGAAGATTTTTTGAGCTATTTAAGGGCTTGAGAACATTTTCAAATTTTGGAAATTTTTTTATTAAATTACCGTCGATACAAACATTTTCACTCAGTAAAAATTCTTAAAATATTAATGCAAGGGTCTTCATAAGCTGTTCTAATAGCAGTTCAAAAATATTAAATATACATAGACACTTTTTCTTTTTATATGTATTTAAATTTTAAATTTTTACAAAATTCATCAAAATCCTGAAAATCAGCAAATTATTTATCGGTTAGAAATTCATAAACATTTTTTTTTCATATAGTTAACATAAGAAATTACAATAAAATGTTGTAATTTTTTTTTTCAATATAAAACAATAATAACATTTATTGAACATTAAACGATATCCGTTATACCATAAAAATAATTTCGTAGAACAATAATAATAGTCCTTAATTCAATAATAATAGTTATTTTTAAATCCATTTACCGTTTTCCTTCAGAGTACATTTCGTTATAATAAATCTGGGGAGTGACGCGGTTCGAATGTTTATACAATGAGAGAAGATTAAAATTATTTAAACTTATTAAACCGTTTATTTGCTGTCGCCCTTTAAAATACTTATAATTCGGTTCATTATTAGATTATCGTTAACGTGCGAAATTGGGCAGTAGTTCGTTAATATTATTTTCCCCGTCGTAGCTCGTTAGTACAGCTTACTATACAGTAATAGTTTAACGAGCTGTAACGTTTCCCGAAAAAAAGCACCATAACTGGATACCGTCGAGCGCGATGAAGTGTAATAGTGTTATATTATCAATGGAAGTATGTTTTAAAAGTTCAATACACTGGTACAGCTATAATACATGTTGCATTCTGCTGTAGGCCAAAATTAAATAAAAATAAAAATTCAAATATTTAAGAACCCCGGACACCGGCGATGGCGATGGCGATGAAGTGTAATAGTGTTATATTATCAATGGAAGTATGTTTTAAAAGTTCAAAACTGCACTGGTACAGCTATATATCTAAATATGTTGCACTATACACTCTGCTGTAGGCCAAAATTAAATAAAAATAAAAATTGAAATACCTATTAAAGAACCCCATCGATGGCGATGAATTTTAATGGTTTAATATTATCAATATAGAAGCATGCTTTAAAGGATCAATACACTGGCGCAGCTATACTATACGTTGCACTCTCTGCTGTAGGCCGAAATTAAAAAAAAAAAAAATTGAAATATTAAAGTACATCGTACTATAGTAGGTATTTATTAAGTATTGCAATGCTCTATATTAACACAGTTTTCCTATACCGACTCGTTACCTAAAAGCGTGAGTGTTTATAGCAAATATGGTTAAGAACGTAATTTTATCATTAGAAACTGGCATGTAATATTATGCTAAATTAGTATTACGGAGTGTCAACTGGGACTATAGAGGTGTAAATTAATTAAAATCCTGTATAAATTATTTTTTTTAGTTAGAGTGGTGAAATATTAAAAGGGCCCGAAATAATATAAATACAGGCGTGTCGGAGGGCCTTGAAAGGCTGATGTTTCTCCAAGTTAGGTATATAACGACTTGAAAAAAAAATTTATAAAATAGTTTTAAAAAATATCAATACATACAATAAAATATTATTGAAACATGTTTATTGTTAAATATTTTAAATTTTGTCCACGAATGTCGAATACACATACTACGATAAGGCCACGAACGATACTTAAATGAATATTCATTTTTATCCAAGGGTGACCATAAAAATTACTAAAGCCCTTGGAAATTACAGGGAAACGATGTAGTCTTATCGACGCTACGTACATCGCATACCTAATCACATATTCGTATCGAGGTATTAGACTACAATGAAGTGTCGAGTGGGGTTGAAATAAAAGCTATAGGTACTTATTACTCAATTGTTAACATAATCATTTCCAGCAGCTCGAGTCAAAGTTTTGTTTTGATAAAAAATTAAATTTTTGATTATTTATTTTAGTCATAAAACTTTACGATGTCGTTGTAGGTATATAGGTATATAGGTACTCGTACAAACGAATAATGTAATATTGGACTCATAATAAAGTAGCTGCAAAAAAAAATTTGTCGTTTACTTTTTAAACTAATTATTGCTAATAAACCATAGCTAATTATATATGGCATCACGTTATTTTCGAAGTCATCAACCGTTCACGAAACGTTACGTTTGCTCAGTAACTCTCAAATAATTGTACACCGCGGCCAGCGTGCAGTGTGGCGTGCAGTGTGGCGTGCAAGTCTCAAGATGTGTTATGTATAATATTTTTTTAGTACTGTCCCTAAAAATATGTATTTATTTGTTTAAGTAAATTTTTTTTCCTTATAGCTTTAATGCATTCAGTTACCATTTAGGTCACGAGTGCCTTATATCTATAATAATAAGAGGTATTGTCGAAAAAATCTCGTCGTTGAAGCGTTTTATTAGTTGTTACACAACTTACTATTTGTATATTATACGCCCCGCGGTAAGTATTACTATCCATTTGTTTCTCAATAACAACGAAAACAGTTGCGTGTAAAAAAACGTTCTTTTAAGTGATTTTTTTTCGCTTTAACAACTCTATATGTACTAAAATAAATTATAATTATTATTAAAGGAACAATTTTTTTTTGTTTTTTTTTTTTATCAATATTATATAATTGTTAGGTAGTAATAATAAATTTAATGAAAAATATTACACAAAAAATGATTTGCAGTTTGTATTCACTGTTTAAATTATCCGGGTAGGACCATATTGACCGGGCACCGAATGTCAAATCGTATATAATAAATAATAAATAAATATCATGGGCTCTGAACCAAAATACAAAATTATAATAGTAGGTATTTACGGTAAACAATGCATACCTAGGTAATCAAGATATATCAAAAGACTATTCATTGTAGCACATCCAAGATAATATTATATTATTATGATGATATAATTATATGACGATTTAGTAACAATTAAAAAAATAAAAATAAAGGGTGAGAGGCGATTGTTAAGTCATCCCATCACCTAAAATTCACCAATGGTTTGCTAGATACAAGCAAAAACGCTTTCCTTTGCTGCTTACAAATTTACAATTTGTAAATTATAAATTAAGCTGGAATAGTCGTACTTAGAACACATTTCAGGGAGGGTAATGAAAATCAAAACCATATAACTTTAATGTTTAACTGTTTAAATAAATAATTATTTCTAAGTTTATATACTCCGAGAAAAGTTTTGGATGGAGGGGTGAACCCTTAACGCCCCAGATAAGATCTTGTAAGTATTAGATATATTATATTTAAACGAAAAGCTAATGTCACATTATTTATTATTTTGTGATTGGTAACGTCTTTGTAAAAACATTCATTTAATTTAGAACGAAAAAGTTCTAGGCAAGCGAAAAAAAGGGGGTTTTATATAATTATAATACATGTTAACATTAATAAGAAACAATGATCTTCATAACATAACATAATTATTACATTATATGATAAACGTTATACCCAAGCGTTTTTTTTTAAATTTATATTCCATTTTTATATTTTTATTTTTATTATGTTTTTTTTATATACAATTATACAAATACATGTCATAAGGATTCTCAATCAAGAAAACTCTGATCTGATTTTTACACCTATCAATTCCTTATTTATTTTACATTTTTACATCAAATAATAGGTACAGCAAAAAAATACAATATTATATGATTATACATTAAAACTAAGAAAAAAATATGTGTCAATGACTAATGAGGTATTTAATTTATTTAGATTAATTATTTAATATTTTACAAGACAAAACTACAAAAATAATGATAATTGAAATATTTCATTTTTTTAAATTTCATGAAATTTTCAAACACTAGTCACGCCGTCTCCTCTGCATTTCATGACGCCACCTCGTTATCTAATCGTCCCTATAGGAGGTAACTTACCTGTCTGTAATCATAATATATATACGAGACACGGCGACGCCTCCGTGACCAATTATTATGCGATTTATTTATTTTTTCGTTTATTTCGCATTAGAATAATTCGGTATCGAAACGACGACGACGGCGGCGGCGCACATGCATGGCGACAATTTGCTTTGTTTGCCGTCGCGAAGTTAAACGACCATGAAGTCAGTTGAACGAAATGGAATTAATACGAAGCCGGTAAATCGAAATAAAAAGTGCAGTCCAACTCAGCACTAAGCCGGAAAAAAAATTATTATTCTACAGACATAATAATAATTTATCAATTCCCTCGAATTTTGTCAATGTTAGCTAATAGCGCACAATAACATAATAATATTAAAGAAAATATTTTATTAATGAGCCGTTGTTCGCGGATGAGAAATACGCTGGGTCTTATTGTTGTCCTATATTATTATGCATAGTGTTTATAAATTCGTTTAACGTTATTTAACTGTCATTTGTCATATTGCATTTCATTGTCGTACAACTTTATACGCATAGGTAGTCATAAATTGTTTATAAACCATAACGTAATGTTAACAGTCTGGTTAAAAGAGTGTATGTACTAGGTACCTATAGGTATTCACTTTTAAGGTTAACGTTGTTTTAGGGAAATATCTGAATATTATTTAAAATTCATGTAACCAAAAAACAATAAAGCGTTTGAGAGACGTTGTCTTATCATGCGATATTAATTTTAATGTTGTAATAAAATAATGTTTCTGGTTATTTTTGAAACGGTGTTAATTAAAAATAAGAGTTGAGTAATAAAATTAAAACCATTATATCAACTAATTGTGCTAAGTATGCATAAGCTATTATAACGCATAAATTAAAGCTTGTTACTGCGATCATTATTCGTTTATATAAGTATATTATATTCCTAACTATGATATTATGTACTTATGTAGTATCATCAATGAATTTAATTCTCACAAGGAGATATTATGTTATGATAACTAAAATATTATGATGTAATAAAATATGAGTTAATAACTTTATAATTTCGAATAGACATTAAGATTAGGTTTTTTAATATCATATAGTGGTACGATACTTGATATTATTAAATTATGATTCGACGTTTTAAATGTATTTTTTTTAAATTAAAATAATTCGTCTCAATTCTAGTAGTTGACACATCGTTATTTTTTATATTAGGAGTAACATAAGTTCATAACCGCCTTACGCCACTCTAATAATATTATATAATTATAATTATTACATATCTTATGCGTTCTTTCGATTAGTGAGGAGTTTAATAATCGTCTATAGTAATCTTTTATTCATCGTGACGTCCCGTTCAAATAAAAACTTCATTGATTTTTATTTAAATTTTGATGATAATAATATTATGTTGTTATACATGCAACAATATAATATGCTAGGTAGGTACCTACTTGTATTATATTATTATAACACTCGAAAGTAAGTTATATTATATTTTATCAAGCAACTCGCGGCGTATTCCGCTTCATAAAATCCGGATTTATGGGAAACAATATTATGTACAAACACTTCTTATATAATTGTTTATAGAAACCACGGGCTCAGAACTAAAATGTGCTATCTCATAATAAAAAATTGTTCAGGAGAGCAATTTTTAACTTCAAAATGTAATATCTAGAATAAATTATTTCTAATGATTTTCGAATTTAAGTTCTACAGATGGAACATTTTGATAGTTAATATACTTTTTTTTACTTAGATAGTTACAACTTTGTTATTATGAATTAAAAGTATTTTGTCCAGAGAAATAATAATCGGTTAAACAGAAGAGGATGTTTCATGATTTCAATTCCAAAATAAATTGATTACCTATTTACACAATTATTTAATTTGTTGGTACAATAATTTATAGTATTTGATAACATCTTATATTAGAGATATAGATCACTTTTAAATACGTAGGACATAATATATGGGTACCTAACATATTAGTTAAGTAATTGTGTTGATTTTAAACTTTTTAGTTTTCGATAAGTCTTAAAACATTTTCCCTAAATGGTTGTTCGTGAGATTGATTGTAGAGAATTAATAACTAAACTCTTACCTATACATAAAAAAAATCGATTTAAAACCTTTCGGTTATGAGCCCATGAATTTACCGTGATATATTATGGCGCATCATACGAACCACAATAATAATATCATCAGTATCAGAAATTATAATAATATTATATATTATAAATCAATATCGGTGTTCTTACTTGTATGCGTTTTCTGAGACGTTGATTTTTCCCGGTATGCCCGTGGTTTCGGTCCTGCTCGTTAGGTTTACGGTGTTACCGAATAAACAATACCGGGGCATCCGGTGACCAATCACCCCGGTTACCACTTCGCCACTGTGTATGCCTATGGTCAGGCGCTGAAAAAATTCGTTTAAGATTAAAATAATATGTACATATTATTATATAATAGTTGTTATGATCTATACCGGGTGATTCACCGAGCATGCTCGTCCATTGTTTTTCTTCAATATAATATTATATATATTATGTATTTATTCAAGATCTGATTTTTGGAATTTTCAAATATAGTTAAAGACCATATTTTCAAATTGTTGAGATATTTTGGTAATACTTACGAAGTATCCCGCGGAGATACAAACTTCTGTTTTTCAAATGAAAACTATCTCTCCCCTTTTCTACTGTAAATTTATTATAAAGCAGATCATTTTCTAAAAATGTTGACGAAATTTGAACGTTTGAGCTATTTAATTTACTAAGAATAGTAATAGGTTCAAGATAATGGTTTTAAAATACAACGGGATAAGGTGATTTGAAAATTTTGGTAATTGATATTAATTTACCAACGTTTATTATATTTGTAAAAATGGTCCAAGTATATTAAATACTATAGATCCAATATTATATCTATTTTCCATTTTTGTAAAACTATTTTTAAGCTCTATTATCTTTAGTACCTATAATTAATAATAACTGAGAAACTTATCGTTCAAATTTTGAATTGAGTACATCAACATCTTAAAAAAAATTATTTACTAAAATATAATTTGCTGTAAAAAGGGGGTTTTACTTTTAAAAACATGTTTGTATCGCTGCTGAACACTCCTTGTATAGTAGCTACAATAAATATCAAGAATTTGAATATTTTTGGTCATAGGTATATACTATATATTGTTTAAAAATTTCGAAAATTGGAATTTGAATGTATTCATTGTTAAAGATAAATAATGGAGGTGAATGTGCTTGGTGAATCACCCTGTATATATCATGATCACGAGAATTGTACACGATCTGGAGAATTCTAGAATACTTCTACAGAGTATATACTTACAACGGGCACACCGTCCACTACGACCGTGTGACTGAGGTCCATCATGTCCAAAGCCAGCCGAGCAATGCAACGGACATGCTCTTCGCAAGGTTCAGGAAGTCCGCTGACGGCCATGTACTTGTCGCCAACAGTCTCCACCTGTATTCACGAATATAATCATATAGAATATGTACTGATGGATTGATATCGGGTTGCATGAACGATCACTAAATATTTATTTGATCGTATCAAATGAATCAACAGTGAGCTAATGGTCCCTTAAATAATATGATTTATTTAACCATTAAATTAATTAATTTTTCATGCAACCCGGTGTAATAAATTTATTGAGTATATTTGACCTATGATATAATAATATAATATAATATGATATTATATTATACCTAATCCACTATCGGTTTCTGGAACGAATATAAATGTTCATTATTACATTATTGTCTTTTGTTGATTTTTTCTAGTATGGCACGTCCTCTCACATTTTAGGTATAAGTAATATAAAAATGTATGTTTTTGAAAATATAAATTTTTCGGAATCTATATTATGTGTCTATAGCGCCTATTTATTCTTACGTGGACAGTTATAATTGTATTTGTCCCGAGTTATTAAAACCATATTTTAAAGTAAAACTTTTTTTTTATACTTGTCAAATATAATATGAATATTACTGTTCGCAGTTATTAGGTACCTAAATCATACCGACTTCTTATGACCGAGAGAAGTAATATTTTGTATTTTTTTTATAAATAACAATGAAAACACTTTATAGCCAATGTAAATCGTAAGAAATAGACTACCTACCTAATAAAACAAATTTCAGGTACGCAGTTTATGTAAATTAAGTACAACACGGTAATTTATAGGTACCAATTGTTTTAAACAAAATTGTTTAAAATGATTATTAAGCTATACGCCATTAGCAAAATGTCTATGATCTTGAAAGTTTTTAAAGATTGAAGACTAAAGAGTAAAAAGTTTTATTTTTATATCCGGATATCATACGAAAACTATATTGAAAGTTGTAACTAACTTTTACATTTTGTTTTCGAACTAATTTTAAACATATATACTTCCTGAAATAAAGAGACATTTAAAATAAAAAATTGTTTTTGTTTTTAAAAGTTTTTTTTAAGAAATTGAAGATAATTTTATGAAATTCATTGAAATTATTATATTTTATTTATTTCTCTCGTAATATTGTAGAAACAAACGTTTATTTACCCTTGTATTTTAGATGTTTACACGTACATTATTCTTATTATATAACAGAAGAAATGATATTTTTTTAAATGTTTACTATTTAGAATTTACTTAACTAATTTATTTAAGTGGTGTATTTTAATCTTCAATAATCATTGGTTATTAAATTATAGATTGTTCCGAATTAATTTATAAAATATTCCATGAGGAGCAAGAATAACAGAGTGTATTTTAGATTATTGTAAAAGTAAACACACATCAAATAGGTACATAATGTTATTGCACTCTTGCTCAAACTTCTCGATAATACAGAATTCATTAGTCTATGAAATTATATTTTTTTTCTCCAACATATTATTATTAATTTGTAAGTTTATTTCACGTATTTAAATAAAATTCTTTTTTTTACAACTGTTTGTCATTAGGCAAGTAAATAAAGATTTTGTCGTTTAAAAAGTTTATTTACTGTGTACAATATACATTATCTATACATCGTAGTATAATACCACACAGCACAAAACTTCTATATTTACTAAAACGGATGGTTTTGAAAAACTTTCTCGAGGTTTTTTTTACTCTTAAAGAAGAGAAATGTTAATGTCAATTATACACTTTTTACATTTGATATATTTTTATTATTATTATTTACTATAGTCCAGCTATATTATTATTTGTTTCAGAATATACCTTTAACCTATTTAATATATTTTTATCTCTGTGCGCCGCGCCATGCTGGCCGTCATCGACTTCCGACCGGTCATATATTTAATATTATATCATCTTCCCCGAGTTTCAATTGAGATCGAATGCATTATTATTGTACACCTACAACGCGTTTCAATGTTAACATAGAAATATATAATATTCTATGAAATGCAATTTTTAGCGGCAATTGTTTTTTGTTTTTGTCCGTGGCAAGCCGACCGTGTCGCAGACGCACCGCCACGCGGATTATTCGCTCTTCGTTATACACCGCGAATTACGGTAATAATAATAATACCTATCGTCGGGAGCCGTTCGACGTGTTTCTGATAGAGATTTTTGATCGATCGAATCCGCGACGGTATCGTACACCATTGCGGATTATATATAATAATATTTTATACCAACGAATACGCATTTCCGGAGTTGATGACCGTTTCGCCAAAATGTTACACGACGATACAACGCGACATCTTAAATTATAATATACAGGGTGGTTCATCCGAGAGCATGTTCACCCCTCCTTCCCAGTCGATCCTTGAATATCGCTTATAGTATTAAAGCGTTCGAATTCAAATCTTTGGAATGCATCTCACAAATTGTTCAGAAATCCGTTACGAATTAAATTTCGGATTTGATTATATATTGACAATTTTATGGCCCTGAAGTATGCGATTGAAAATTCCAAATAACAAAATAAACGGGTATTATGGCGTGTAATATTATAATATAGTATGATATTGTAATATAATAGAATCGCCCTAACGTACGCGGACGAGACGTGCACGCGATTTCCGGTCGGAAGTAAATTCGGATTTGAGATCGATCGGATATGTGCAGCGCGAGAAAAAGCGTAAAACTATTATCGTATCGGACCGGACATGCGGCTGGACGGGACACAATATGATTTCTGCCTCCGGGAAACAACAAGTGGCGAGACCGCGATAGGAGGGTATATAGTCGGATATGGGTAAAAGCCGCTGTGAATATTTTCTCTATTTTCGTTCTAATAATAATATTATTATTATCAAATACTGCCGCGCGGCAGCAGCTGTATATGCGGAATAGTATTATAATATATTATTATTATTATTATTATATATATACCTTGTAGACATTTGGGTTTTTCTTCGGGTCGGTGAGCACGTCGAAAGCAGTGTAGAGCTGGTTGAGCATCCGGACGATTTTCATGGCGCCTTTCGAGTCCGCGTGACCAGCACAATAGTCGCTGAAGCCGACTATGCCGGAAAACAGCAGTGTCACGCACTCGAACCTTTTCGGCGGAACCGGCCGCTTGTGCCGCAGCTCTGTCGCCACGCTGATCGGCAGCACGGAATACAGCAGCCTACGCGAAACGATCAGAAGACGATCATATTTAAGTATATAATAATAATATTATATAGGTATTTTCGAGTTCCTCCACCCGCAGACCCTGCACCGCTACAAGGCGAACCGCAGCACCACATGGGGATAGTATCGTAATAAAATAATATTAAATTTTTTAGTCCAATAAACACTCACTATATGTGTATAATATGATTATAATATAATATTATTATAAACGGTTATCGCGATAACCCAGAAAAGAGGGTTAATACGATACATCTTGCATATTTATTTCACTCTCGGTTAAACTCGGTTCATTTAAGGTCAATATTTTGTAGCTTTCAAGTATATAAAATGGTACACAGACGTATACAAACCGTTTCCTGAAATCCCTTTTTATTTTCGATGACCATTAATGGATAGCGGTTGACATTTAAAAGATTATTTAACATATAATTGTGAGCATTCTGGTATTATAGAAGTGTCTATTTAAGTATATAAATACGGCGGATCTCAATATTATTAAGACGAGGCGATCGACGTGATACAGAATGTTTATTTCGATTTGTGCTCTGCCACCACCACCGCCGCCGTGCCACAGTGACCATTTGGATGTATAGGTGTGTGTGTGTGTGTGTGTGTGTGTGTGTGTGTGTGTCTATCATCATGTCCTATATGAAGTAGCCTACGGGGGCGATTTGCGACGAGAAAAGCTTTGTGAGCCAAGCCGAAGATTGCAATTCGAGAAAGGGAAAGTAAAAAAGTTAACAACAACGGTTTT
This sequence comes from Acyrthosiphon pisum, assembly GCF_005508785.2. NCBI lineage: Eukaryota > Metazoa > Arthropoda > Insecta > Hemiptera > Aphididae > Acyrthosiphon > Acyrthosiphon pisum. The sequence continues at coordinate 76,374,233 of NC_042494.1, read as the reverse complement.
AGTGCTGTTATTTAGATTAAATTCGATTTTGGTATAATATTCTACCGACAATAATATATTATAGGTATGTATAATATTATTTTAATGGCTAAAAGAGGTTCTGACAAACTCTGTTTTATCAACAGTAAACACTTAGGTACCTACCTACGTATAAAGTGATATTATAATAGGTGTATGTATAAAAAAACAGATATAATAAAATAACTATTCATAAATCATGTAGGTAATTAAAATTGTTTTTGGTGATCAATAAGTATTATAATATAATCAAAGAAGATAAATAAATCAAAGAAAATCCATTAGACTGAAATAATGTCGGAGAAGTTAGCAAACAATATATTATTTATTTAAAAGAAAAGTTATAGTACACTGCATATTTTCATTACTTTTGGTTGGAATTTTTAATATGGAAAATTTAACTTTTTGTATCAAATGAATCTTATGAATTTTAAAATTCTACAAATTGTTTAACAGGTACTTACGATTAAAAGTTAAAACTTATCGAAAAATTAATTGGTATTTTACGTTCAACCTTCTACGGTCGGACTATTTAAATAATAAATAAACAAAACTAATTAAATGTTATGTAGAAACTTTATAGCTTATGAATTTATTTCAAAATATTGAGATAAATATGAGAATTTAAATGAAAAACTAAGCAAAAAAATCGAAAGCATTAAATTATTTTAATATAGATCACAGTACCGTAAAATCTAATTCTCGGTTATTATTGGGCAATTTTTTTTTGAATGTCCATAATAGTTATAATATATTATTGTGTAATTTTCATCAAACTTTTGTAAACACAATATTGCGTACATATTATATAAAAGGATGTCATCATATTTTTATACCTTATCTACTTTAAAACGCTGTAAACCAAAATTATTTTTATAAATAATTATGACACTTTGTTTTAAAATTTGTAGTTTTCTTGCATCACTCAGACTGTATACAACGTTGTAAACAAATTGTTATCAATTTTATCAGTCTATATTTTATTGATGGATTAAAAATATTTTAGACACGTATATAGTATTATATATAGTATTTTACGTAGTATACCTACATAAGTGCCTGTCATCGAATCCACAACTTATTATAACTACTAGTTTTATAATAACATATTTTCTTTCCAAGTATTCTAGGAAAAATAATATTTTTTATTAATAATTATGGTTTGTACTTTGTGTATAGGTACGTGCCTGAAATATTTAGATACATTCTCATAATGACGTTATTGAACAAAATTTATTTGGATATCAAATGAACTATATTATTATTTTATGTATTTTTTATGTTTGCTTTTAATTTTTGCAATGTGATTTTTTAAGCAAACACGTATCGCCGAAGGTACACAACTGGGTTTTTTTTTTCAATTCGAGGATTAGCTGTATTGAACTACCTGTCGGTTTTTTGTTTTTCGCTCTCCAGCTCCCTATAAGTCTGCTGGAGCTTGTCGGTTAAAAATTCCAAATCCATGGTCAGTTTGAAATCGGCTTCGAATTGTTCGGACATCAACACCAAATCCCTGGTGGCATCATGTAAAGGTATATCGCTGATGTACAGGCCCCGCCTGGGACGAACAAACAAAACAAACATCGTCAATAGTTTATAGCTCAATTACCTAAACCTAACCTAACACGAGGACGTCCAATCAAAATATGAACATATATTATTAGGTATAAATGTGTTTGTATTAACTTGGTCAAATCGTCCAGATTCACGACACTCGGGTAACACAGAAACAACATTAGATCCGTTTCCGGCACATACAGCATCTGGCCCTGTAAAACAAACCGACGTTTTAACCATGGTATTAATTATTTTCAAACAGACAGTTTATATTTTAAACGCATGCAGTCAGTATATAAAGTATCTGAACAGTTGGATCTATCGATTATCATTACTTTAAGACGCAGAGATATCGAACAACCGTCGTTGGAGTCACCGTTCATAATTCCCGGTTTTGTGTTCAGAACGTACACGGTGTTTATGTGCGCTAGAATGTTGTCGAATGTCAATTCCAAATGAGGTCTTACCTGCCCAACCGAGTCAACATTAATAATTATTATTTATTATGCTTGGGTGTATGTATGTATGTGTGTGTGTGAGTGTTAACACCTACGGGGTATAAAATTTGTGTTAATTTGCATGGTTCTGGCCCTTGTACCATGGGTATTACTCTGGTGATCGTGCAACCGGTTTGAAGGACGTTCAAGTCTCTGTCGAACATCAGATGGAATGGGAACACATGACAAAACGTGGCCGGACTAATTTTCGGTTCTACAAAAATATAGCAAAGTCGTTACATTATATACGCTTATGATGTCGTTTCGCAACGCAATAATATAATATAATATATATATGTATTTAAATATATAAAAAATAGTAACTATCCCATGTTCCGGTTGATAAAGCTATTATAATTAATATTATATATTTAAAAAAAAAATGTATACGTTCATTATGTATTTTTTTTAATTAATCGAAACATACGGATATGATAATTTTTATATTTAAATTGTTTTTCATTGGATTTAATCTACTTGTATTCGTTTTAATTTTAATAGAAGTAAAAATACTTAATCATTAAAGCTATGAAAAAAAAAATACTACCCAACTTTATTTAGACAAAATAAAAATATTAATGCATTTCGAATCGATATTGATAATTCAACATAATATTATAGTAATAGTACCTAACTGTTGACGACTTAAATCTTATATAAAAAAAAAAAAACTGTTAGGTCTATGTATTTTTTTGAATTCGGTTAAAATCCAAAACAGCATATTATAGTATGATAAGTAGGTACGATTTGCATATTTAGCCGATTTCGACGTTGAAACAGTATACTATTTTTTTTTTTTTTTACATATTCTTGACTTTTATTGAAAGAAGAAAAACATTTCTGGTTATGACCTTGCGATAGTGTCTCGACTTCAGCTGTTTGATCGCTCTGACGTTGACCCGTGGTATTCTTTTCGGTTATTAAGAACTGCACATGATCACATTCCTCTTTAGTTTGTAATATCTCAACTTCCACCTCGGTGTTATGAAGTTTTCTGGCGACGGTCTGCAAGACACACAAACATACACAAAACAATATAATATAATATCAAAACCACGACACGTCATATTCACTATGTCGTTTCGTTATTGTTGGTCGTAAAATATTGTTTTTACAACCTTCACAATGCCGATGACAATGTACTCCAACCCGGGACGGTCGGAATAGTAGTGTAAGACTAGTGCGCCGTCCTCTGTCCTTTCTGTGCACCGGAAAGACGGTGCTCTCATGCCCGGATACAGTGTGCCCAAGTGATCGTGCAAAGCGTCCAGATTCTACAAAAACAGCGGGTGATAACAGTTATCGTATTGCGCAAAGGATGTGACTCGAACAATGCGTACTTGAAGAAAGTCGCGGGGTGTGGCTCCGAGCACCTGTAGGATTTTATCGTAACCGGAATCCTGGCAAAACTCGAAAAACATCTTTCCGAACAGTTCTAATATGCTACTTGCGGGCAGTTCTAATGCATAAACACACGAAATTATATAACACTTTATATCTGGGCTCATTAACATATCTCAAACATAAATTATTACGCGAGGTCTTTTTTTATTATTTTTTTTTATTATGATCAGTGTAAGAGTTAAAACTAGTCCCGTGGATAATATTATTAATATATATACGCTTTTTTCAAAATTGAATTCTGTATAATAAATATAAATGTATGTGTATATATTATTATGTTCACTTCCTTAATATGCACTGTAAAAAATGCCGTAGGTACCTTATATTGTTTATTTATTTAAATTGCTTTACACTGAACAGCCTAAGTATATGATCGCCGTACACAGCATTTATATCTCGCATAATCGAAAACTGTTTTTTTTATTAAAACTAAAATAACCTATTTTTCAATCATATATTTTATATCACTTAGTTTTATTTAATAATCCGAATTATTACATTATTTTAATTTTTCTTTGAATATAATATAATATTTCAATGTATGCGGTAATTGAAATAAACCAAAGTATTAAAAAAAAAAATGCATAAATACTTTTAGGTATATTATTATTGTTATTTCTAGCAAATTATAGTATACCGACTTATAGTAATACATGTAATATAGTGTTTTTTTTAACCATAAAAGCCTAGGCAATAAAATATAGGTAAACTAAAACATATTGAATAACAATTATATTTACCGAGAATTTGTGCGGCAGACGACACCAAATTGTATGTAATTTCGTCATCGTAAATTTGTCGGACCAAAAACTGACCATCCATTGTAACCTCTGCATCTTTTCTGTAAATATACAATATTTTAAGTGTTTACAAATTGATTGAAACAAATAATTAATAATCTACTGCAGGATTTCACGTTTTGTTTTATAATAATATTATTATGTAGTACTCACTTGATTTTTTCCCACGTCTCTTCACCAAATGTTTTCAACACGAGCAGCTCTAAAGCGTAATTCACGAATCCGTACTAAAATATAATAATATTTAATTAATAAAAAGACGTATAAATTAATATGTATTTAATAATAAATACAATACACAACCACCTGGTACATGCACATTGCACACTCACATGCACCAATATTATAGTTAAAAATTTGTTTAAAATGTTTCATCATATTAATATTTAATTTCCACGATTGACAAAAAATAATAACAATCGAAACAAATCCGTAAATACCTCGATCGAGATAAAAATATTATTAAGTTCACCCATCGTAGCAAAAAAAAAAAATATCACCGTCTAGACGTACTCTTGTGATATTTTTAAACAAAACAGCTGATTTCGTGTCTGCGAAAATTAATATATTTTTTGTCGTACTTACCATTTTGATATTATGTGCGTTTTTAAAATCTCGCCCAAAGATCGACGACAATTTCTCGACGGAACGGAGCGAAACACATGCGTGCAGTTTTGTTGGCCGAGCGTACACTGACGAGGGGTACGAACATCGATTCATTGGAGCGCAGTTGCTGTCACTAGATGGCGTTGGCCAGAGGGTAGTTTTTATAATAAAAATAATAATAACAACAACTGCAGCATTGTTACGATGTTATTATGCCCAGTGTAGTAATTGCATTAAAACAACGTGTTACGGTTTTATAATAATTATAATAATTATAAATCGTTAATTATCAAGGAGACAAAACGTAAACTAATTCTTATCGTATAAAATAAATCAAAAGCGGCACGCATAGGGTACATTTAATAACCGATTAACAATAAATATTATCATAGGGGCAGGCGCCTACCAAATATTATGTATTATAATAAAATATGAAATATTATAGACAAAAACAAAACAATTTTGCACTCGGAGCTTAAAAATGTCAACGAAATAATTCCCCCGAAAGAATTGCGTTTTTAATTGTAATTAATGTGTTAAGTTTATTGCGAATTGCGATATTGCGCGTATTAGTTTCGTTTATTTTTTTCGTTTTTGACAACAAAAGTCCTTTAAGCCAATTATTTCGAAATTAGTTCACGATTACAATATAAAAATGCACATTATTTACAGCCTCGCACACATCCAATATAGTAATATGATATACGAGTAGGTAGGTATTGTAGGTATAGTATAATATAATATGTAGAATATTATGAGTGTATGAGTTTTTTTTGTGTTTTATTTGGTTTTTTTCATAAAAGCTCATACAAATTACAATACGTTTTTCATATACGTGTTTCCTGATACTTCGCCCCGTTATAAAAATATAAATTTCATATCATTTTTTTTCCAAAACCATAACGTTATTTAGTTGACACATGACAAAGGAGATAACGACTCTTTGTTTTCTTTATAGCCTAAAAAGTATTTATATTAATTTATTTTTTTAATTGTGAAAACATTATTGCTATTAATTAGATTTATTATGTTCCTGAATTTTTCCAAACCCTAGATGCTTTACTTATTTTTCTTATGAGACAACTTGTTCTTGCGAAAGTACAATGATGTTAAAATAATTAACATCTTTCTTTTCGTAATAAGTTAGTATACATATTAAGATATTATTCTAGTTGAGTTTTCTTAAAGTAGCTACAAGTTTATACGATCAAGGAATTAATAATTATACTACATTTAAGTTTAAAATTTAAAATACTCATTTACCAAAACGAAGACAATTATATTATACATTATTAATAGATACCTAATTAAAAGTATTTTAATAACTAAAAATAAAATTGTAATGTTGTTTTTACAATTAAATGTATTAAAATACAAAAGTGTGTCAAGAATATTTGAAATCGTATTTTCTTTTTAAAATTTGAGATACTTTTGTTTGTAGAGTTACTTGGCAAGATAATTTGTTATTTATTACCTAGTATTTTAAATTGAGAATTTGTGATATATTAAACTAAGTTTAATATTACAAAAACTGAAAAACATCGATGACAAACTAGAATTTAATTTATTTTTCTATGAAGATAATTCATCACTTTATCAGTGTATATAACTCACATAAAATATATTTTATAGCTATGTTGTACTTTTATATTTATTTTGAATAATGCACATGGGTAAAACATTTGTGGACTGTTATTGAGTTGGCATATAATATACCTAAATGTAATTTATGTTTAGTATTATTCCAGTTAAAAACACATGTGATACACGCCATGATATAAAATAATAAATAAATAAAACAAAATATCTAATAAATAATAAAGCGAATAAATATAATATAAAATAAAATAATTAAGTTTTAACTAGTAAAAAGTTTTGCAACCATCACAGTTTATGACAGTTTCAGAAACTTATTATTCGCTCTGTTAAGAGTATATAAGTAGTATTATAATATACTATATAGTTATAGTGAGTTATTGTGGTTTTCAGAATAATTATTATGTACAATGATTATTTTTTAAATAATAATTAATATTGTTGATAAAACATTCTGTGGTAGAATGAATATAATATTATAATTTGTATCACCCAGGAAAAATGTTTCGTACTTTTAATAAAAAACAAATATTAAATTAAAGAAAATCGAGTATGATTTCGAGCCTACAATATTGGTTCATTAAAACAAAATTATTAACTTTTCATAAAACCAACGATTTATAATTTAATTAAATTAATCAAAATTGCATTAATTTGCTTTATACTTTACTAGAATATTGTGGAAATTATACAATACAAATTACAATTAATGATTTTTTTGTTCTTAAATCGAAATAAACCATAATCTTAATCATAACCTCAGGCAGAAGATATTGCATTAAAATGTAAAACGTTCGCAGTATTTTCTTTGTATACAAGATAAAATACTGTTTGGTTTTTTATGTAAACTGTTTGTTAGAACAACAGTAATAATTAGGAACTTTTAGATAGTAAAAGGTCACAATTATAATAATAATAAATCAAATTAGTCAATTTTAATTTTGAAGACAATTTATATTATACAATAATTACTAGTTTTCAAAAGTATTCGTTTAGTTTCATTCAATTTTGATAGGTTTAACCCTCATAATCTGAATCATATCAGAAGATTTTCATTAATCTTCTACTATTTGGATTATATTGTTTAAAACTAGGTAATATTAAAATAGGCACTCTATTCTCATAGATACATATTTTATATTTAAAATTAATACTTTAAAAAATGACTAATACTTATTACTTATAAGCGTTTTAAATTATTCAATCGTTTTTCAGTTTTTTATCTACTATCGAATGCATAGGTATAAAATCATTGAATTATTCACTACTTGAGATGGGGTTGATGACTTTTGCATTTTATCCCCCTATGGTTATGATTCTTAAGTATAAAATAAACTATACAGTATACATTACATTTTTCTAGTAAAACATAATATTAGACAATGTGTGGCTGTGTGAGTATTTAGTTAAACACATTGGGATGCCATTAATCACTTATGTACCTACATCCTATCTAGTCCATTTCGGCTAATTCAGTTATAACATGTCACAAATGAACCATATATACACAACCTTTATACTATATAGAACATAGGATCTCTGGGGACATTAAAAGTTTTCTTTTCAATTGTTCTGAATTGAAATATTTAATGTATTAATATTAGGTATAGGTATAATTTATAGGTAAATGTACGAGTATGCGATTTTCGCAATTATTTGATTTAAAAAAAAAAAAATTTCACAGAAGTAAAATATGATTTAAAACGTTTAAAATAATTCATTTTTTCCCTTAAGAATGTTCCACTTATTTATAGAATATGTTGAACAAAACTTTTCCAACGATATTAAAAAATAAGTACAAATGTGCGTTTTTAAATGAATCTAATGTGTTTCTTAAAACAAATTCATGTATTCTATATTACCAAATTAAGCTCTTAATTTGAATTAAATACACTTATATTTGGTTATTACTTATTGGTTTAAAAATGGAAGAATATACATTTTAAATTAAACATTGCATTGTTACAATAACACGTATTATATTAATTATTAAGTATGTAAATAATTAATGAATGAAAAAAACTTTAAGCAACATAATTTTTTTTAAGAAAATTGTCATCTTGTTGAGTCCTCGTGTAATCATTTATTTTAATTTTTCATCACTTATAAAAATAAATAAATTTAGATGTAGGCATAATATAAATATTTCTAAATATTAAAGAAACTAATTTCGTAGACGTTATGTTATTTGATGTATAATTTAATAAGATTTATAATTGGAATTTAATTTTGCTATAGTTTTTTTTAAGGTTTATTAAAAAAAATAAATGTCTATTGTTGTTTAATTAAAATTATGATAAACAAGAAATACATAGTTAAACATTTTACAAAACCTTTCTAGTTAACACTAAATCTTATCATCTCATATATTTTCAAAACAATTCCAAAACTTAATGAAACGAAAACAATGACAATTTTAATGAATAGTCCGTCATCATAAACTATAATTAAATAAAAACAACTAAAATGATTTACTATTGTAATTTGGACATACGGATTGCAGCTATGGGAAAATGCTAATAACTCTAATCTGAATAAGATATAAGCTTTCCAAAATATGACCTTAAGGAAATTAGTTAACGTCCCTCCATACATATCAAACCATATCATACATATAGATTGTAACTTAAAAACTATTCATGATAAAGCTAAACGTTTTTATAAAAAATTCACAACTGTCTATCTTCCCATTCAAATCCTCCATCAAGAATTTATCATCCCTCACAATCCCAGATAGCCCCCAAGGCGACTCAAATGTAAATGATGCAGAGATTTATAACTTTAAATATAAAAAAAAAAAACTACTTATATAATTAAATCACACAAGATTTAAACCAAGTCTCAAGTATCATCAGTGGATGGCTTCTTTCCCCAAATTATGTAAATCATGTTTTATTTATTTTCCTCTTATCGCACATATACTCATTATGTCTTAGATAGATTGTATATTTTCTTCTAAAAAAAAAAAAATTATTGTAATTTAAACAAAATATCATAATGGTCAATATTATAGGTACCCATAAGTGGAAATGGAACATATTATATAGTATATACGTAGAATGAGGACACATTTAAGGGGATCAATAAGATCATTACTTACATAATTTACCCTTCCTCATATAAAATTAAGATTTATACTGTTAAATGTATTATACTTACTTAATTTCTTTAAATAGTTAGAAAAATTAAAAACCATTCATTTTGTAAGTATCTTTACTAATCACAAATTAGGTATAATAATAATAATAATAATATATAGTTATTGTTTTAATTATTATATATATTCGGTAATCATACACTTTAAATTTGTGGATCCTTGTGTAATACATATTATACATAACATATATCATTATATAAATATTTGTTAAAGGTTGTGTCAAAAACACACGATTTATTGTATTTCGTAATTCGTTATTTTTTTTAAACTAAAAAGATACGATTATATACAGTTGTTTTGAGCTATGCATTATATTCTATGAAAATTGAATGTATGATAAACACTATTCGGTATTCATTCACACTTGGCATTCTCACAAACGAATTTTTTTAAAAACTAATTACGTATCCTTTGTATAAATAAAGCCTACTTCGTGTTATTTAAGAATTATTATACTATGTAACTTTATTTTTTCACTAAACAAGGAAAGTGTTAACCTACTACAAAATTGAACGTGCACGAGTCTCCTGGGATTTTGAGATATAATCTTTGAAAATGGTTTTTAGAAACTTGGAGAGCACGTTTTCAATATCGTCATAATGGTATACTACACCGGAAAACCAAATCTCAAAAGGGTAATCCTTTACTAAGGAAACATATACGCCTATAATAGTATAAAATTATGTATTTGTTTCAACAAAAAAAAAAAATGTATATAGTATTTAAAGTTTATCAACATTATTATAATAGGTATATCGTATATTTTATATACTAATTATTCTCAATTGTTTTCTTGTATACTATTAATATTTACCTATTCATATAAAATAAATAATAATAAAAAAAAAATAAACATAATTTAGTAATCGGTTTATAATAAAATTAAGAACCAATCCGAAATATCTCAACTAGGTACATTGCGAAAAAAAAAACTGTTTATGTATACAAATTATATCATATAGGTACTACAATACGAAACATGACACTTACGAAGACAGTAATGAAAATTGATAGATTATCAAACTTCAGGTAATAAAATTAAATTTAAACAACAATTCTGAAGAATTGGTTTGTTATTTTCAACAGCTTAAATCACGATGTTTTGTGTAAAACATGATATCAGTAAAAATCAACAATATCAAAAATATTTAAATTATTTTTTTTAATAAATATCTAATGCTCTGAACAGGTATTAATAATATAATATTTTACCGTGCAAAATTTTTCTATACATAGGTATATGGCAGGGTTTTAAAATTGTTGATGTATGTTAGGATTTTATTGATTCTGAGTTGACAATCCATCGTCCAAATCCAAAACCATAAAAAAGGTATGAATTATAGTTTTTTTTCATAACCTATATACTGATAAATATGCATAGTTTAAAGAGTCTTTAACTTTAAAGGGCGCTAATAATAATGTGGCATTTTTACATAAGTGGTCTACGGGTGAAATATAATTTCACGAAGCGACAAAGCTTTTAGTCTTTTAAGTTTTAAAGTGCTGCATTTAATGCTAAATAAAATATTCTCTCGAACGTTCTTATATTTGATTAACGGGTCACGATTTAAATAGTCATTGTAATATGTTACGTTTTAATAAACTCGTGAACTCGATTGATGTTTCGATGCATTATTGGTTAAGACGCAATTAAATATAATATTTATATGATAATGAATAAAATTCAAATTAATTAAATTTCTCAAATGTACGATTTACCTTTGAGAGTTTAGATCATTCATCAGGATTAACTTTTCTTGGGTATTCTGAGGCTAACTCTTTCAGTCACACATTCATTTTTTTTTCAATTCAATTTTTTTTTTATTAAAATATCAAAATATAACATTATCATATTACAAAAAAAGTTTAAAAGAAATATTGTACCGTACTACCAACATGTTAAACTAGAGGTGGTTTCAATAGAATACCACTGTGAATAACCACACACAAAAATAATAATAGGTGGTTTCGGTATAATACCACTATGCTTCAAAGGAAAATATTTAATAATCATAATATTTTGAAATATTTTTTTTGTACAATTTAGAATATTTCTTAGGTGTAGGAGTCACGAGTGATAACAAATTTCAGAGGATCGTTAAAAAAAATTAATAACATATTTTATGTAGTTGATGTTTAAATTGTATTGAATTTCGTACGTTCTAGACGTCATCATGAATTAAAAACATTTACCAGTTTTTAGCTGGAGTATTAGTTATGAAAATACATAACATCATACATTATGTAGAGATGTAATAGTGTTATAACAGCTCATGTTAATACACATATTGTTTTTACAATAAATTGCGTGTAAAAATAATTATGACCTCAACATTATTCTTCATAAATGTGTGATCGAGTTGGGTTGATTAAATTAAATTCTTGAGGTAATTAACTTGTAATTTGATTTTCCATAAAGTAGCTACATACTACATACTTTATGTACTTGTTAAGACTTGAGTACTACGTTTGTATTACATTTATTACTATAAGTTACACAGCTGTATAACTACTCAAAACGCACTCATAAGTGTTTAAGTAGGTTTATATATGACTTTTTAGGTTTAAAAACATACAAATAATAAATAATTACACATCAAAAGTTGTTAGTTGCCGCTACTGCTACGAAAATTATTATTATAAAAAAAAAAAAAAAAGAATATCTAATATTTGGTTCTGTGGACGAGAAGAACTGTGTGAAGGATTTTTAAAATACGTGACCGTGTTATTTTTAAAGTGGCATGAAAATCACAAGTTAATCAGTATGTTAGGTCCTATACATATACTATATACTAGCTATATACATTTTTTGTTGTATTTGACGTCATCATTATGTGTACAGAAAATATATTTTTAAATGCGTTATAATAATAATATAATAAGTATTTTGGAAAGATGGGTTTGTGACTGGAAAAAGGTACTCATATACAATAGAAAAACACGTTAAATTCTATTTAAGATGTATATATTATGCAATATGCATGGATGGGTACATAATGCGTATATGTTATAATCTTAAGCTTTATAATATATTCGTGTTGCTGCAGGTAGGTAGGTAGGTAAGTAGGTAGGCACTCGTATATATTCACAAAAACTCATCTCGAAACCCGTGGGAACTCCTTTAAAAGTTTTGCGTATTCAGCTGAAATGATAGAAACGAATGCAACGCGAATAAACAGAAAAAATAACGCCGTTAGCACTTTTCCTATAATATACATATATATATATATATATATATATATATATATATATATTTATAATAATGCAGAGATGCGTATTATACCTAACCTACAATATATTATTATATAATAAAGTAACCGCGCCGTTACAACTGTGCAATTTTTACCATTGTAGTGGGAGGGAAGGCTTCCCCATATACCACGACGTCATTACGATGGAAATAAACAAAATTAAAATTCAAGATACGATTTTTAAGGACCGACCACGGCGTACGGCTTTTTGATTTTAATAGGGTAGAATGTAAGATATAATATATCTATCTACTGTTTTGCAAACATTAACCCTGAGAGTTACTGTATATGTTGATAAGTTTCAATTCAACATCGTTAGACGTCGTATACAGGACGAGCATTATTTTTTTTTATCGAGAAACAGCCAACAGGTATAGAATTTTTTTCTTTAGACGACGTTTTACGGTTTTAAGGTTTTAATTATTTATTTAGGTACTTTTAACTTTTAATGGAATTACTTAAAATACTAATATTATCTGAATAATGAATAAACAAATATTATTAAATTAAATTAATTGTGTTGTGCCTGGAAATTATGATATAATAAATTACATTGCGTACGACGAAAAATCACTTTGTTTATATAAGTGTTTATTATTTAGTATGCTTATTATATAATTACGCGATTAACCTTGTTGCAACATTTCCTATCTCCGAACGTCATAAATAAATAATAATGATTTATATTATTGTATAGTATTGGTAAAAAATATGAGATTGGTTTTATCCAAAATATAATTTCTCCTCTGTTAGCATTGAGATCACTGGATTTGAAATCGTCACCCAAGACATCCAACGTTCTATTACCATTAGTAAATAATATTACTATACTTTATGTTACGTTTTATTATTATTAATTCTACTGTATTATAATATAACTCAAAATGTGTAATATTATCGTGTGTTTTCATAAGAGTATAGATCTCAAAAAAATAGTAGGTTTAGTTTATGTTATAGATACGTGAAGACACAAACGAAGGATATAAAGTCGATTTAGAAAATATCTACAGAAAACCCAATATCCTATCATAAAATAGAAGTAAAAAGCTAGAGTGGTCATGGCCGGAAGGAAGATAGAAAAACAATCATACAAATAATAGAAGGAAGAGTTATCGGCAAAAGATCAGTGGAAGACCTTGGGTGAGATGGAAGGATGCTGAAAGTCTTTAGAATTAAAACTATTAAAGAAAAATATCAGAAAGCGTAGAAAAAAAAATATTTATATAATTAATATAAAGATAATATCTATAGGAGAATAATCAATCAAGATGTTTAGTTACAATATAAATGTTTATATAAAAATATTTATTTACATTGCTATTCGAATTTCGATTTATAGATATTCATTAGTGTTTGATTAAAAACATATGGATAGAAATAAAAAATATCTTAGAATTTAATTTAATTTAGACCCAACCGAACTTTATTAAAAAAATTATCTTAAGTTCTGAAATAATATTTTATAATAATTTAGGCACCTGAATAGTTGTTGTTTGAATACCACAAGAAAAGGTTCAAAATAACGTTTTTAGAAATAAAAACCATTAATCCACCTAATTCTTTAATATTTATAAATTTATAATACTGCGAGTACAATATAAAATATGCATTCTTATCTCTTTTTCTGGATCGATAACGTCGACACTCGATGCCATTGGAATTTTTTTCTTCCTTAAGTCCTCCACGTACCATTTAATATAGATGATATAAACCCGAGAATTTTAGCTCTATAAATTTTTCTATTTTGTATTAGTACGAACATAGTGAATCCAGGGCGAAGTGTCGACAGACGATAATGCTGTTGTCAACTAAGAGACAAGTCCCGGTACTCGATCGACGATGGATGATTGTGAACATGGAAGGGTCATTAATATGAAAAACTGAGTGGGAGAGGTCACTACCGCTTATGCAAACTAATACAATTTTGTAACAAAGCGGAAGTAGTGTCCTGATTGATTTTTTTATAACGATACAAGACTACAACACACCCTGAACGCTCCAATAATTTTTTGCATTTTATAAGACCGTTTTATCTACTTTTTACCAGAATATTTGTTTACTAAGATTTATTGTATTTTATCATATATTATGTGTTTGGAGAATAACAACAACAACAAAATGTATCAGTTTCTCAATGCATCCAATGGCTAATGACGTTGTTTTTTCAATTTAATTCCCAATACGGCGTGTTCTATAGGCAATATAGGTACATTACTTTTTACTGTGGTTGTAACGTCTTGTAATGATAACTATAAATAGCTAGTTTTTTTTTATCGCTTCCAGACGACCGCTTTGCAATAGCTTAGATTTTTAGTAATATATAATACACAAATATTGTTGCATCGCGATATCGGCACGTCTTATCATAATATATCCCAGACAGCATTTTGTAATGATAATATTATTTTAACGTTATAATAATATTTTTAGACAAACATTTGCTGGGTAGTATATCTATACCAGCAGATACCAGATTGAAACACTTGTTCCTATATTGTACTAGCTGAATATCCCTGCTTCGCCCGTGTGCAGTTTGTTTTGTCGAAAATTCTATATTATAGTGTATAAGTACGCTATATAGGTGTAAGTATCTCGGTTTGAGTGTAGGTATCTCAGTTTTAGTATACCTCAGTTCATGGACAAATCGGCGTCACTGCGACCTAACCTATCTTTATTAAATAATTCAACCTAGATGGGCAACTGCAGCAAGTTGAGGATTGGATTTAGCATATTTTGGTATATTTTTTAACGTGGTTTAAACTGCTTACTCTCTAAACTTTTCTGACGCCCCTAAAAACAATCTCTGAGATTTTCGTCAAAATCAATTTAGTAGTTTTCGAGTATTTAAGGCTATTATTATAAGCTACACATTTATATTTTGTTTTAAGATATAGTTTCTTTAATCGAGGCCATGTAAACCCGATGATTGTACCTGATCTACCCGAGTGAGTAACCAATAGCAACCATTTATAAACAAAAAAAAACTTTCTGTTTCCACCACGAATCTCATGATCTCTGTTTGTCTACCTCTTTAAAATTCTGATATCAAAAAATCCTTTCTTTTTGTACATGTAGATCATTGGACGAACCAATCTGCGAAATGTCAAGGTCATACGTTTTGTAGTTTTTGAAACGTAGTGATGGACGAGTGAATGTGTGAGTGAGTGAGTGAGTGGTATTCGTATTTTATATATTATATAGATTATGACATGTCATTTAATAGAAATTCGTGGGTTTTCTACTGGGGCTCCTTGGCTGTTGCGCATATCGAAAATAAAATTCTTAGGTAATTTCGGTATCATTAAATTACGATACAACTCTAGACGAACAACTCACGTCTTATAATGTGCCTAGGTCAATTCGCATGTGGCCGATGCACACCTGTACGTGCTGACACCCGAAGCCTATCAAATCCCGTTTAGCCGACTCATCACTTTTGCATCTCATCTGCACCGTTGTGGTCGACCGCAGCTGCCAGCATACCCAAAGTTAGCAGGATTCCATCGGACGAGCTAGGAATAACCCATCGAATCGTCGTTATGAGCAGAAGCGGTGACCGTTGCCACGTTGAAGACTTTTCAATATTTTTCGTTCGACGAGCTACGGATACGAAACACTTTGTCATAGTATTGCGAACACGTCTCGTTCAAATTCCGAAAATATCACCATCGACATCCAGATCGGGCAATGGGAAATAATCGCCGAAAATAACATTTTGCAAGCACACGACTACGGTAAGATGTTTCATTTCTCACCCGCAGTTATATTATATTTCGTGGTATCAAAATATAAATTTTTAAATGCGATTCGGTAGTATGATTCGGTACGTAATAATAGGTTTACTGAAGTTACGGAGTACAAGATTAAAAATGTGAATTGAAAAGTCTACATTCACTTTTTTTAAACCGAAAAAAATTATACAATCTTGTAATATTCTATTTGAGTTTTTATAAAAGTATAATATTGTATATTGATTGTATGTACCACAACCACTTAATAAGTAATCATTTTAAATGCAATCCAACAGTCCTCAAAATCAAATTTACAAACTGTGTTTATTTCACTATAATAGGTAGGTACAGCTAAAACGTTATTTAATGTATCATTATAAGTCAACATTGATTTTCCTAAGCATCACTTTCCAACTTGGAACGAATTCATGTTAGGTATTTAAAATTAATATATTCTGTTCTCTTACTAACCAAATAATTGTGATTTGAATCATGTACAACTGTGATATTTACAATATATATTAATTATAAACTTAATTCTGAGAAAGTTGTAATATAAGTTAGTAAATAGTGGGTAATAATGGTTATTTAATATTTTATTATTTGAAAAACTTTAAACCGTCACCGCAAATTCATTTATTATTTGTTATTTTTTTTGAAAGTATTTATAAAATGAAGATTGCATTACCATTTTTGGTAGCAATTTAGACATTAAAAAGTTTTTAAAGGCGTTCAAATATTTTATGATTTGTTGTAAGGGAACGAAGATGTGTTTTTAAATCTAGTGGTGTAACCAACTAAAAATTAAAACATTAAACCACAGAAATAATCATTTGTTGTAAACAAATATATTTATGTATTTACCATAAATTGATTCAATTCATTAAAAATAATGTTATTTGTATGTTTCAAATCTGAAATTATAATTCATTTTCATTTTAATTGCCAAAAATAATACTTGCTACAATAAAGATAAATCCATAGGTTTTGTAATTATTAATAATATATTTTTATTTCTATAAAATATTTCTTGTTTGGATATATTATATATAAAAAAAAAACAATTGTTTACAAATAAATAGTTATTGTAAATCAATTTTCCAAATGTATCAAATAGATTTATTATTGTTTATACAAAATTGATACTTTTTGCTTAGTTAATTACTTTGGAAGCACAGATTGGATAGTTTTTCATGAAATGAATACTAAATCAACACACTATACAATTTTACAAATTAATCAATTAGACATCCATTTAGTGTGCGTTGCGTAATTATCATTATATTTGTATTACAATCATGTGAATCTAATAATAACAGTTCAGAAAAATTGTGTTGGTAAAATCGAATTTATAATTAATTTAAGGAGTTTTTTGATATTGTTACAAATATATTAAATAACTATTTGTTTTAAAATTATTTTGTTGTCTATTCGTTATACATTTTCGTGTTTACGATAACTTGTGGCATTATAGCAGGATTATTATTTTATAAAAATAACAATGGTATTTATATTCTTCCATCAATACAGATTTTTGTAAACAAAACATTAAAATTAAAAACATATAAATAAATCATAACCATTTTTTGGTTAAAATAAATCATCAGGTAGTTTACTTCGAAATAAATTTTTGTTCATCCAGCGGACAATGATTAATATTATTAATATTAGTGGAAATGGTCAATATTCTAATAATACTGTTTAGCGAATTAAAAAAAAGCGGTGTTGGCATTTTAGCAAAATAATTGATAAACACGAAGGTTTAGGTACCAACAACTAGGTAATATTATTATGACAACTGAAGCATTTTAATATGCATTGAATAAATATAAATATTCGTTTAAATATTTTATCCGGCAGAAGGGTTTCATGAATTATTTATCGAATGTTTTAATATAATGGACAAAGTATGTGCGTTGTTTTGTTTAGAAGTGTATGCAAAAGCACACAAGATGTAATTCGTATTCCGCTACAACCATTACCTGACAAACTAAAATTTATGTTCCTCAAACAATTCCAAATACAATTTCATACGTGAAAATTTTAACTGCTGTTCGTGTATGTTTTTATGTGCGATATCCATTTTTATTTTTAAATGTTCCATTTTATAGCTCACCACTGCAGAGGTATTACTTTTAATGCCATTCGTACATGACAGCATAACGGTGACTTTACGACTAATTATACGTGCATTTACGCCATAAATATCCACAATTTGTGTGCAATTTGTGCATGCGGTTATTTATTCGAGTGCAACCGCGTGTATAGTATACCCAAGTCAAATGGTGAATATCTTTATTGTTGATAAATACTTCCGTCGAAATAAATACGAGGAACATATTATACAAATTAGTATATAATATTGTTATGGGATCGTTAAGGACTAGGTACGTAGTTATTCTTAATTTAATACCATCACATTAATCATATTATTTATATGTAGGTAGGTACCTATTCGTCGTATTTCACTTGACGAACAATATTTCGGTTTGACGTCGTAATTATATCCTTAACGGGACGTTTCGTATTTTAATGCTCTATGACATTTTCGAAATTAAACCATATTGACTATCCTTTTACTTGTATCTGCAGGATAGAAAAAGTATACAACACTCGAGCCACGCGTATAATATGTTCATCGTTATTCATAATTTCAATATCAATAATGTTAATATAAGACAATAATATATTATTAAAACGTAAGACGTGGCATACAAATCACTAAATAAATAAATAATAATTATTATTTTGTAATAATTACTAGAGCCGATCTTACTGGTCGACTTTTATGCATTAGAGTCTGACTGAAATAATAGTGAACCATATAATCATTTATGTGAATGAAACGACAGCAGCATTACGAATCTGGTAGAATTACACGACGATAAGCTTTCAGACAATAAAGCCGCGAGTATTTGAACGAAAAGACAAAATGATAAAATAACAAAATATTACAACTCGTATATTTTATAAATTATAATATTATATAGGCACACAACCCCGACCGCCACCAGTACCACTATACAGCTATTATTGCTATACACCGTACATTAATTATTCGACACTTAGGACGGTGATAATCTCGTCGGTTTTACTCCATTATTATAATAATTCTGCGAGTTTTTCGAGACGTAGACTTACCGTGAAATATAATATTTAATTAATATAATATACCGTGTAATATTTTAGAGTCCTTTGGAGAGGAGCACTGCACAACGAGGAGAAAGTGGCACACAACGAAAGCTGTGCGTCGTTTAGCGTGGCATGTCATTCTTCTCAGACCTATTATCGTCGTTCTCGGACGGGAGCCATATTTTCCTATTCATTTTTGCACATTTAAGTCTCGTCGGACGTTTATTTCAATTTCGACGTCATCACACCACCACCACTGCCGCCGTTTTTACCGCTCCTGTCTGTCCGAACTAACTCACCCACCACTCTCCCGTCCACCCACATTTTATCGATCTGCATCGATCGGACGCCGAAAATTCACGCGTTTTACTACCACCACCGACTCATCGGAGAAGTTTTTAATTATATTTTTCTCAACACGTGATCGAGTGAGTTCGCGCATTATTCGCGATTATATTATAATAATAATAATATTATGTGTGTTGTACCTACCTACAACACTTTTCGACAACGTTTGTCAAGACGAGATGATGGATGGCAATCACACGAGCCGTGTTTACGCGTTAGAACAAATAATACTATTATTGTGTTAATATTTAGTTTTGCCACATTCGACGTATAGTATTTTACCGCATAATATTGATTTAAATTCGACCCACAGCGGACAATGGGCTGCAGTAGGTAATCGATTGTAAAATTATTAGGTATTTTGTTTTTTTGTACAACATATGCACAGTGTGATTGATTGAGAACCATTTAAATTTTTCCTGTGAGATTCTTGTAAAAAATTTTTACACAGTTCAGTAAAAATAGATTTTAACGTAATATATACAGTGAAACTTCCATATAATGAATTTTAATTTAACGACATTTTCTATTATACTAATTTTTTTGATGTCCTCATGGAAGTTTCATTGTATTTTACCGATGTTAAGGAATGGCTTATTATCTTGTAGTATTTAGTGAAATTATTTTTAAAACATTTGTGCGAAAATACAATGTTTGCTTAATAATATACGTTTATAGTAGGTACAAGACATCTAGAAGATATATCTTAAAATTTAATGTTTAAATTCAAAATTAATTAGAAAAATGCCATTTCAACCGATCCTTCTCACTTCTAGAAATTTACTAAAGATTTAAAATCTAACCCTCCAATCCCATCCACAGTTCATCTCCATGACGAATCAGCCTCTTCCCCCGTTGAATCAGCAAATCTATTCTCTAAATATTTCTTATCTGTTTTCAAGCCTCTTCTCCCCTCACCATCAAGTACCCATTTAGATAATTTATACCCATAATATCTACCATCAAACTGCCACTTTAGTCTTGATGACGTCCTTTCTGCACTTGTATCACTAAAAAAAATAATTCTAACGGTCCTGACGGCATTTTTGCTCGTCTACTATATAGTTGTCGGCATGCTATTGCTACTCCAGTTTTCATTATTTTCAGGCGCTCCTTAGACGAAGACATTGTCCCCGATGTATGGAAAACCTGTTCTATCACCCCCATCTTCAAGACTGGTGACCGCTCTGACGTTTCTAACTATAGACCTATTTCTATCTTGCCACACCTGGCCAAACTCCTTGAACCCATTGTATATTCCTGTATCAAAAGAAACCTCAATCACATAGTTATTGACTCTCAACATGGTTTCCGTCCTGGCAAGTCAACCATCACCAGCAGCATTTTTTTCACTACCTACATACTAAACAGTTTTGAGACAAATAGTCAAGTTGACACAATCTTTACTGACTTAAAGAAAGCGTTTGACTCAGTAGACCATGGACTTCTCATTGCCACACTTGACTCGCTCGGTATCGGCCAGCCGCTCATCTCCTAGTTCGCATCCTACTTAACATCTCGTAAACAATTTGTTAAGTTAAACGGAGCCGTTTCAGAGTTATCTGTTATTTCCTCGAGTGTTCCACAGGGAGGTCATCTGAGTCCTCTTCTTTTTATCATATTTGTAAATTCAATAAATAAGTGTTTCTCTTTTGCCAAGGTTCTCCTATTTGCGGATGACATAAAAAATGTTTGTAAAATTGACTCACTCGCTGACTGCCTTTTATTACAAGCCGAACTGGATGATTTCTTCGATTGGACGCGTCACCTTAACCTGCCCCTCAATCTGGACAAATGTCACGCTATGACTTTCTGTAGGAAACGTAGCCCCATAATACACTCATACCACCTTGGTAGCTCCCCCTTCTTACGCGTCCATCTTATCAAAGACTTAGGTTTCTATCTATCGCCCACCCTCTTCTTCAAACACCACTTAAATGTTACTGTTGGAAAGAGCCTGAAGAACCTCGGATTCATCAAACGAAACACAACCCACTTTACCTCCGCCACCTGCCTCCGTACCCTCTATTTCAGCCTTTTCCATATTTGGCCTGTGATCAATTGCGCCTTGAACGAGTACAAAATCATTTCCTATCTTTTATTGCCTTTTTACTAAATATTGAACACACACCTCATGATTATACCGTTATCCGCTCCACTCTCAATATCCCAACTCTGGAATCTCGCCGTAAACACGCAGATCTCATGTTCATCACATCTCTACTCAATGGTACCATCGACTCCCCCGACTTACTAGCCACTGTTTCATTTCGCGTTCCCTCCTACTCTACTATAGACACCATTCTCTTTTCTCTATCCCTACCCATCTCACCTCGTATGGTCACAACCAGCTTCTCCACAGAATGTTACACCTATTAAACCAACATTAGTCCTACCACTTACTTTTTTATCTGTTATCTATATAGAATTGTATTAATTTACTTTCTACCTATGTAATTTATCTACTTTACTATATTTTTGTTAACTAAATGCTCTTCGGGGCGTATAATCATCAAATAAAATAAAATAAAATAAAAAATCATTAAAATCGACAATTGATAAGTTATAAAGTAACTAGCCAGTTGTATAGATATTATTTTTATTTAATTCAATTTCATATACGTATAAATACTGGACCCCACTGATAAGACTCGTGTGGGGGCACAGGAGTTCTAAATTAAATTATATAAAAATAACACTTTTTTTTGGTTGCTAGGTACATTGATTGCGAATTATAAATATTAAAACTCATTCAATATTTAAACTATAATATTATTAATTTAACGTCATATAGTTCTATTTCTGAATTATGTATACATTCCTATAATTGTAAATATTTAAATTTACCTTGTAATTGTGTTCCTTTAGAGAGAGTGTATAATATTAAATACTTAGGTATTAATTTTGACCACAGACTAAAATTTGCTGACCATATTTATTCTGTAAATTCAATTAGAAAATTATTTTATAAATTTAAAATACTCCATAATATATTAGATCTTAAAACCTTAAGGGTCGTTTTCTTAGCTTTAGCGCAATCAATTTGTTTATGTGGCTCTTTGGGCTGGGGATGTACATACTCCAGTCATATTAATGTATTATGTACAACAATAAAATCTTTAATAAAAGTTATTTTAAACAAACCAAGATTTTTTTTCTTCAAATTTATTATATACAATTCTTAATGTTCAATCCTTTAGGATATCATATGAACGTCTAACTGTATTATATATGTATAACATTAAAAACTTAATTGAAGATTATCAACCATCAAATATTCTTCATAATAAAACTAATTTTGGTAATCAAAACTATTATTAAAGGTGTTTTATTATTACGAGTATATAATATAAATGTTTTTTCTATAATTAATTTTAATCAATATACAAATCATATAATTAGTGTTCTATCTTAGATTTATTGTTTTTGTATTTTTTGAAATAATTAATTTGTAACTTGTTTTTTTTTTTTTATATATATATATTTTGCACTTTTGTTATACTAATAAAACTCAACTCATCCGAATTCAAGCTTATTTGCTTATAGGATGAGTTGCAACTTTTGTTATTCATATTGTCTATCTAACTATGTTAATTGATGCTGTTGCAATAAACTTTTATTATTATTATTATTATTAATAATTCGTGATGAAATTCGAATAACTACCTATTTCGAAATACATTTTTTTGAACAGATTAATTGGAAGGTGTACCTATATGTATTTGTCTCCTATAGTATTATTATTGTTTTCATTATTTAAACTTGTCTAATTATTATTATTGTTTTAAATCGAGCTGTATATTGTTAACTGTAAATACTTAAATGTTTAAACCTGTTATTGCTTGCACAAAAGGGTCTTTACCCGTTTATTATACATAAATAAATAAATAAATAAATATAAAGTATTACATAAAATGTTCATGTCTGTTAGGTTTTTTTTTGGACCTTTCAACGATGAAATTGTTTTTTGCGTATCATGTATTTACTCTCATAATATTATGCTAAACGATAGTTTTTAAATTTGAAGTAAAAACGAATGGATTTAGAATACACATTGTCATTTTGCTTTAATCACAAATGTATGGTGTGAAACTGCAGTCATAGTATTTCGGATACGCGTGTAAATTTTTGTTCTTATATAATAATATTTGGTTGGGAATAATTGCGTTGTTTTAGTCTTGTAATTTAGTTGGAGGAAATGGGTATTCGTGAGTCGTCCTTCCTTCCATATATGTTCTTGGTTATTGTTGTTTCTTCGCACGAACTGAAAACTTATACATATTATACTATAATGAAAAACAAAATAACGGAAATAATTATTTCCGCAAACATAACAATAAAATGTAATATAACACGTGCGCTATATTAAACAAGCCAAGGAGCAAACTACAAAGATTATTATGATTTAGCTTAATGCATTATAATTATTTATTAATTCCAATGATTTAAACGTTCAAAATATTATGATATGCTGCAAGTATTTTAATAAGAAACAAATTGGAAAAATTGTGTTGCGACACATTACACATGCACCTATAATATTATAACGTACGCTATATTATACCAACTTTAGAAGAAACTCAATATTCTTTCATTGGGCTTAAAACAATAAAAATAAATGCGTAACTATCATCTGTCTATATATTTTTTTTTTAATAAAACTGTCACTCGTCCATTCTTGATGTAGTAAGGAGTTAAAATTGTATGAATACTTGAAGATATAATAAACATATTTGAGAGATAATATTTTGAACTTTCAAAAGAAAAAGCGATGTTAGAATAAATTACCCAATAAGTACTAAATATACATCTTAGTTGATTAATGTAAATCTAATAGAAAATTTAAAAACTGTTGTAGTATTTTGAAACTGAAATTCCGAGAAGATCACAATTTTATTATTATGAATTGTTTACAACCATTTTAGCGAAATAATTTTAAATAACTGTTTTTAGAACAAGTAACATTATCAAAATTCTAAAAAGTTTTAATTTTTCTCGAAAGAATATCTCGAAAGCAGTGTTTAAGTTATATAAAACAATTTAAACACAGTGTCGCATCGCGCAATAAACGTGTACACGTTATGAATTAAACTTGATGTATTTATAATTAGATAAACTTAAAGCTAAAGGATTAATATAAAAGTAATAGCTTTTTATAAAAACAAAATCGATTAATTGTATGTAAAATAATGTTAAAAATGTGATTATCCAATTAAATATTAATTATTGAACTATTTTTATGGTTAGTGTGGATTTGGAATATTTTATTTTTTAAAAGTGGGGTACCTAGGTACATAATATAATTATTATACTTTTATTAATACACGTTCATGAAACAACCTACATAAAATATATAATTCAATTAAAACCATCAGTTAAAGTGAAACGTCGCTTAATTATATAATGCTCAAGGATAAATTTAAATTAAACTATTACAACATCATAAAATTATTATTGTTAAATGTACATTTTATGTTTAGATTATTGTTATTATAAAAACATAATATTTATATAGTTGTTTAATAGGTAAATTTATAATTTATATTTTAATTGGTACCTATTCATATTGAATAAACATAAACACTTTTTAATTAAAGTTT
Organism: Acyrthosiphon pisum; assembly: GCF_005508785.2. Classification (NCBI taxonomy): domain Eukaryota; kingdom Metazoa; phylum Arthropoda; class Insecta; order Hemiptera; family Aphididae; genus Acyrthosiphon; species Acyrthosiphon pisum. The sequence goes on along the minus strand of NC_042494.1, from coordinate 76,348,536 downwards.
CTTTAATTTAATATAATAATAATATTATTTGTTAGTCGTATTATGTATTTTCGTAATACAATATAATATTGCAAGAGTGAAGTATAAATAAAATACATAAAGTTTAAATTTCTATATTTAAAAAAAATAATTATGTATGATATTATTTAAGAACATGAACTTAAAAAAAGGAACACGAGGTGTGAATCGGTGTGAATATAAAATATTATGTTTAATCTCTAGTTTTGTCATGACTTACCTCTTTGATGTAAAACTGTCCGCAGAAATATTTTCGGTGGTGAGGGAGAGGTAACCAAAAATATCTTATATTTACATTAGATAACGATTATGTAACGTAAATAATATAAAGTATATCATCTAAAGCGTTGAGGGGTTGCAGTGCCACATCACCGTTATATGGGAGGCCTTGATTTAACATATTAGAATATTATTTATGATGCGAAAAAGTGGAGCGAATGTTATAATCAGTGTTCAGTTTTCTATAAAGCGTTAAATTTATGTTTTGGTAGTTAATGTGGATTCGTGTCTAACTTCATGCAGTTTATTGAATAGGTACCAAGTGATAAATAAAACGACTAATGCTTACTAATCAATTAACCACTCGTAAAAAAATCCTCTGATTCACCTTGAAGCATTAACATATTGCACACAATTATTATTAAATAGTGCAATAATATGCAATTTGCGGTACCTTTTCTATTAGTATATTATGTCGATTAAAAATAATTAAAACGTAAGTTCATTTATTTATCAAGCACGTTTTCTATAGTAAAGTTTTAATAAAATATAAGCTATAATATATTGGCTGAAAAAAATACAAAACCCCTGGATCGATACATATCTAGAAAATAAAAAATATTTGTATAGAAAATAATTTAAGACGACAGTGAACATGAACTCAAATTAAAGACATGAGCAGACTAAATCCTATAGATTAAGCCTGACATAGTTAATTATAATAATATGTTCCAGAGAAATATTTAAGTGAAAACAAGAATCCCGGGGAATATAAGAAGTACCTACATGGTGTATACCGTGCAGATAAAGAGTTGGCCCACACATGAGCTACCTATTTTGCCCATTGGTCTTATTCATCAGAACGGGATGAATCCAAAAAAGGTAGGATTTTATTCTCCACAGAAATGTAAACGGGCAGTACACGCCGATTGAAACGTTCAAAATTATTTTTACTAGAGGATCGAATTTTAATCTTCTACCGCAGAGCTCACATAACAGTATAAAAATATCTTAAGAATATGTGATTTATGTAGTCTCCAATTCTTGACGAATCCCAAAAGGTAGTATGAGATAGCGGCAGAGTTGTGCACAGATAACTTTAAAATTACCTAAATAAGATAACAGATAATTGAATAAAACATTTATCTAGACAAGATAACTTCTTTTTTATCTAGATAAAAAACAGATATTTATGCAGTTTTTAGGTTTTTAAGACTTTATAAATTAAATTATAATGTAGGTATACACGTATTCATAATTTTTCAGTTAACATGTTCTTAGTTAGATTGTTTTTATTTTGAGAAATACGCCAGTGTCCGCCATGTTTTGTGAGCAGTCTTATTATGTTTTGGACATGCCAAAATATTTATAGCCATGAGTCTACTGGAACCCGACCGTACCTTAGCGGCATGTTATCCCAGTAAACGGATCCGTGCCCAGCGTATCGTTGAACCAGACTCTCAATACGTCGGTCCTTCACCACTGTTGAGTAGCAGCCATCGGTGCCAGTGTCCAGTTGTAGTACTATAGTGCAATGATTACTTTTTGTGGTAAATGGTTTCACAAATATACATATACGGACCATCGCTAGAGATGTGTGACCAAAACACGTGTGATAAATGATTATAATAATTAATAACAATAATGATAATAATAATATAGAGCCGAATGAGGTGGGAAACATTTCAGTTGCCCGCGGACTCCGTTGGTCTGGCGATTAACTTAAAATTCTTGTGCGCGAGTCTTGCGGGTCAAGTGACAACGATGACGACATTATTATGACGATGACGGTCGTAGGTCGTAACGGTGGTGCACTAAAGCTCGTCGGCGGCAAAACGATTTGCGGTCGTGCGGCCGGTGAATCGTAGTAGGTAGGTACGTATAACAATAATAATAATAATAATAATAATAATAATAAAATAATAATATAGCGCGGTGGAGGCGTTTCGGGGGCGCGTGACAATGAGCTTTTCTCCAAGAGACAATTCTGGCCTGGCCGGCGCTAAATTAATCAAGCGGCTTGCCAAACCGAATTCTTCGTCAGCGCGACATTCTACCCTCTGCACCGTCCATCTATCCGTGAAATCGTCATGTCCTCTTCTCCCCTACAAAACCTCCTATGGGTATGTGTGTGTGTGAGTGTGTGTAGAACGACCTTCTTAACGAAAAGTCTCGTAGTATTATACACACGCTTTATCTCTTCGAGAATTGTACAACTCTTCGTATTTTCTCCACCCTACTGAAACTATCTTAGCAGTGCAGTCTCCCATACATCCATACTCTCCTAGCCACAGTTATCGTTGATTATAATATTACCTTTATATCTTGTTATTGTTATTGTTTTAATAACCGATCAATTATTGAATATTTGTATCGATGCCTATTCGTTTAGACATGGAATCATATTGAAGAATATATTACATGGCGGAGAATGGGCGCTGGACATACGCGTAAAACACACCGAGCTCAACGATAGGCAGTCGTATAATAATAATATAATGTGTCGTAGTGGTTCAAGAGCTCGGACCGTACGCCAGACACGTCTTCTGTTACCCGGAAATTTATCACCCGACAAAAAATAAATTCAGCAAAGGTATTCCACCCGGGAACGTCTAAATCATTAGGAGGTGCAGGCGTGGGGACCTAGATGAGTATCGGACCGCGGTATCATCGTGGTCCACTGGCCGTTAAAACTTTATGGTTACGTCGAGGTCAAATTATTAAAACGTTTGACTTAACTCGTTCGTAGTCGTCTGTTGTACACCAACCGTGAAAACATATTGTGACTTTGCACGCAAATTTCAGAACGCGACCGCATCACGCCCGACTGCGGCGCGAGTCGATAGAACGAAATAAATTAAAATGTCAGATACACTTGAAGGTATAGGAACCTTTAAACGCCTTACGCTTGTATAATATTATACGTTGATGTTATTGTCAGTACAAGAATATTGTTCGGTGTTATTTCGTTCCAGATGGGACCATAGGTGGAAATTTGGGGGGGGGGGCTTGAGGGGGATTAGCCCTATCTAAACGTACAAACAGAAAATTTAGCCCCCTCAAAAATAATATAAGTAAAATAAATTACATAATATTATGTAATATGTCTACTAACTTTACTGTTTGTACATTTGGAATTGTATATTTTCATTACAAACCTCAAGCAAGGCAAAATAGAAGGAACATAATATATTTCTATAGTTAAATTTCTAATTATTTAAAAGATATCAAATATTTGTGACTCAATATTACTATATAATCTACTGTATATTATTTAATCATGTCATTTTAATTTTTATGTATAATAAAGCTACTTATTTAGAAGAAAACGGTTATTTTCAAAATATAAATGGTAATTTGAAGCATAGACGGCACATGTACACGACTTTAAAGTCTTTCAGATACCTACAGTTTAATTATATTTCTTAAAGTGATTGTAAAAACATGTATACCATGTCTTAAACTGTATTATGCTAAAACATACAATTTGTAATTCAATTTTTTCAGATATATTAAGTTTTTTGTGTTTCCTGAAAAATTTTAAAACTTGGACATGTGCCCTTTCTGCATTTAGCGATTCAGTTATGATGCACACATATTTGAGCTATATACATATGACGAAATATGCTTCAAATCCCTACGATTTATGTTTTTTGAATTACAATAAAATAACTAAAATCGTTACAGAGAAAATAACGGATATATCGATCTAAACTAAATAAATATATATAGTTTTAAGAAAATTATGTTCCCTTTTTGTATCCTGGCTATAAGCAAAAAAAAAACACTGCATGGTTACATTGGAAGGTAAATGGATTAAATAATAATATCATTAATAGTTCTAATTTTGTACCGAAGTGTATGTTATATTATGAGAAGCAAAAAATCTTGTATAATTACAGCACGTAAATTTTATATTTCTGATAATTTATAATTAGATATTATAATATCATTACCTATGTATTTTTTATAGATTGAAGACGGTGATTATCAAACAAAACAATACGCTCCATGTCATAATAATATAAAAATGAAGAATATCATATTGTATGTAACAATATTATGTTTAGTAAGCTTGACCGTGGCAAGGTTATCAACGAACTATGCGGGTATGCACAAAATGGCTACAACTCATTTGCGCACAAAAACATAACTCATTTGCGCACAATTTGTCTGTTGAACTATTGCCTGGTTGACTAGCCCATAATTCTGGCCTAAAATCAGTACCATAATCAATATGATTTTTTAATTTATAGTATGGAAATTCCATACTTATATTATTGGTAGGAGCTATTGAAATTATTTCAGTAAATGCGTCCGGAACATCATTAGAGTTTAAATAAAGTAAACCAAAAAAGCCACCTTCCAATTTCAGAATCATTTTCGAGTATTCTTTTAATAACACTTTATTTTTTTTCAAGTGCCTGAACCAAATATGTCTTTTATCAATTGACGGGTGCTCAATTGATATCAATAATATTGATCGTGTACGGGCATCTTAAGACACTCTGTACACCCAAAACTGTTCCTACCAGCTGGTTATCATTGTTCACTATTGCGCAAACGAGTTGTCGTAAATTTAAAATATATATTAATATGTGCGCAAACGAGTCTCCGCCTACAAAATTCAAAATTTATAATGATGATAATAATTTTTAATTTTTTTTTTTTTTAAAAAGGAACAAAAATTTATGGACGAAGTTAAACTCATACTTAAAGAATTGAAAATAATAACAAAAAAAAATTGAGAACTATGAACGTAACATAGATAATTCTAACATCACCACGCATAATTGTGTAAATGCAATGGCTGCTATAAAGACAGGCTATGTCTTTATATATAGCACTGCAAAAAAGTTTTTCAACAAAGGGGCTGCATCGCCTAACAATATAGGCGGTAGTTTAAACGCATCTCAAATACATACAACCTATAACATAAAAATACTTAATAACTATAATAATCAGAAGAACAGAAATCTACTGCCTTTAACGAAAAAAGGCTCCCACGAAACGTGGCATAGTTTTGTTAGTGATTCGTCGCTACCACCCGCCAGCGGGCCCAGCCACATAACTTCGGTTTCGCCGGACCAGGAACCCTAAAGGTCGGGCAATAAACAATTTTTTATAACAATCACAAGAGCAGCGAGCTAGCTATACTGAACTGTAGGCCCTATAGCTAGCTCGTTGCTTTGTATAAATTGTATTCTTAAAAAAATAATATATTAATATGTATGATGTTGTATAAATTCAAAATTGTATTCATAAAAAAATAATATATTAATATGTATGATATTGTATAAATTGTATTCTTGAAAAAATAAATAAAAATAAAAGTTAAAAAAATATCTTTTCAATTTTTTAATTTGTAAACGAACACTGTATCCTCCCGAAGCCCAATATCCATTATAATGGACAATTATTATTACTGCTGTGTTTGATAATGTCCATTGAAATAGATATTGGGCTTGTGGTACTACACAATTTAAATACGCGATGGGCCTCAGAAGGGTATATGAGTAGGCCGTCAATTGAATCGTATGGCTGAAAGAATATTACCTACCTATTTATAGATCATAGATGTCTTATAATATAATAAGAAAATTGCGTGTATCCTAAATAAAATAATATAACAGATACAATATTTTGTATTATTTTAGTACAGATTTATTCAATGCAATAATTAAAACATCACACTTGTATTATGTGAAGAGAAAAATATTGAATCATACAAAAATAAAATCCTACAAAATATTTAATGTACGTAAGTACACAATACCTTACAGTTAAACATTATTGGTTTACCCTTTGATAGCATCTAACCTTTAATTATATATTGACAAATGTGGATTAGAACTTATACACAGTACAATAAAGATGTTTGCTGTATTCCTGGCTACACTGATTGGAAGTAACTTTAAATAAAGTGTAAGTAACTATAGTTAAGACTTAAAAGTAACTTAACTAAAACTTTTTAATCCATTAACGCCCGAAGTATTGAAAACGTTTGTTGCGATGGAACGCGCGTATTGAATTTTAACGAAATGGATATGTCCTCCCGTTTATTTTTAACCACTTCGACCACTGGTAAAATATTAGTAGATATTTTATATTATTATACACTGTAGTAGTGATTGCTGTAGCGTGGGTTATCGAATTTTACGTCGAGAAGCACGCCATGTATATATGCATTCACCGGAGGTCTGAAAATTTAGGTGAGGTAGCTACTCACTATATTATGTATTATAATTTATAACTAATATTTTCACATATCAGTATATCACATATTATACACTACTTCCCACCTAGTATATCAGCACGTTATAGTTTTTTTTTATTTGCCACTTAAAACCAAGCGTGCATATATAGCGCTATAGTGTTCTAAATCATTCATATATCATACATATTATATGCCTAATAAAAATCCCTCCGTTAATTAGAAGGTTAAAAAATGTAAACATATATTTATATCGAGAAACATTTAAAGTTAATGAAAAATTATAAAACACGATTTCATTTTCACTGTATTTTTTTCATATCTACATTTGTTTTTCGTCTGCAGTATGTAGCAACTATAATACAGTAGCTATTACTTGTTTACAATTTATGGTTCAAAAAAATGTGCAAATCATTCGTTTTCTGAACAGGAGGAAAACTTAAAATATTTAGAAAATTACCTACGTTCTTTTTCATACTATACGATCAGTTTTCAAATATTATCGTTTCAAATCTAAATAAAAATCGTAGAGCCTCGCGGGCTAATGTATTATATACATAATATTATAATGTATAAACAGTTTTACTATTGTCGAAAAACAACAAAAATATAATATGTACCTACTTCAATATTGTTTTTTCTCGTAGGTAATGTGTTTTATCGGCAATGTTTAAACTCCTATATTATAACGTCAGGGGCTAAAACATTTAATGGGCCACGAACAAAAAAAAATAAAAAAATAACAATCGACTGTTATGTAGTTGACCTCAAGACGTGGTTCGGCGTCCCGATTGGTCGGGTGAAAAATGTATTACACGTTGTCGTACGCAAACGAAAAATAAATCATCCACCGACTTTTCGGGCCATAGCCGACGAGTGACGACCACTTTGTCGGCGCTGAACAATACCCACGGACGGCCTTAGCTCGTATTTACGTCATATACCTACACCGCTTTTCGTCCGTTTAGAAAATATAGAATAATAATATACTATCTTAATATGATGTTTGTTATTATTTTGTATTGTAATTCTGTAAATTATATTGTTATACCTATTATAACTGTTATTGTTGTCTCCGCCGCCGCCCGATGAATGAAATATAATAATATTTAATGATAACATGCGGTGGATGCGTAATACATGGGTGAGATTATCTTTTATCGATTTGGCCCACTATCGCGTCCGTTATACACCTCGAAAACGAAAATTACTCAGGTGCCTGCAAACAACGGCCGACTTCATTGACGAGCCGATATTAAGTACGTATATAGCGACAAACTATTTTTATGAATAGGTACACACTTCTGTATAATCATATTATACTCGTAGGTACCGGCGAAACAACGTTTTTCGAATGAATACAGGTGAGGGGTGCAATAATAATAAAAATAAAATAAATCCTTTTCGACGGAAATCGCTCGTAAACGAGAGAAAGTAAACGGATACAATGGCGTTCATAATTCAATGACAGAGTATATACAGCCATGACCAGGGGTGGCCAAACTCGTTTCGATAATGATAAAAATCTACGGAGAATAATAATGTGTATTTTCTTTGGCGATCCGCTTGTATATGCCATGTGTAATCAATGCACATAATAATAATTATAGCATTAAAAAAAATACTACTTATTATAATATGCTAAATCTGCATACAGGTATGATAATAAAAATAAAAACATTTATAATTACTGCTTAAGTTACAACAATGTGAGCTAAACTTTTTAGGACATTCAGTACATTAATTCGATTAGCAGTGAGCAACTTTCTCAGGATTTTAATATACTTGTCAGCGCGTGATTCACTGCAGTAATGTCACTCTTCAACTTCAACTTGACATCGTGTTAATTTAAAATTGTCTTCAAAAGTTATATAGACATTTATTACAAAACACTTATGGTATTAATTTGCGAAAAATCTGTTATTCGCTTTATACACACGAGTTGAGCATAAAATGTATAGAACATTATTGGCGAGATGGCTGTGACGAGGGTTTTGACTTTGGAATAATCAGTGATCGACGGATGGACTCGGTGTCACCATTATTCACCACCGATGTAGATAAAATCGTTCGGCTGAATTAATAATAATAATAATAATGGACGTTATTGAAACGATAGTGCTACCTATTACGCGTGTACCTCACTTAACATACCTGTGCATTGTGTTTTAATTAAGTGAGAAATAAACTAAACCGTTAACATATTTTCATAGAAACAGCTTTGGGTGCATGTGGGCGAAATGAACGTGTGTACGGTGTACTATACATATATATTTTTATAATAATAACTTTATTTTTACTATACGATATTATTTGTACGTGTTTCATTAGTAAGGCCCGGAACTTGATGCACTTGCGTCTTTTTTTCTAAAATGCTTACATTCGAGGCTCGCGTTTACAGAAATTTGATTCATGGAATTTAGAATTTAATGGAACAATTTTTATTTTGCATATTTTGCATTTTTAAGGAATTGTTGGTGCATTTTATTCATGTTTGTATTTTTGTTTTACATTTATTTTAGGTCATAAAGTTCTGGGCCTTACTCATCAAACTCAATAGTGTTATAAGTTATAACTCCACAAAGTTTCAATGCCTTGCAATTTTCGTACACGCGTTTCCTAACTAGCAGGTTCTACCTACTCATACACATTATTAGACGTAGTATACAATACAGTCAATGAATGAATATCGCATCTGAAATGTGTCGTTTCTTATTTGATTCTGTCGATGAAAATCTTATTTTAAGAAAATTATAAAAATCGACTGCCTCACAGACAGTACAACATAAAGATAGATAAGATATATAGCGCACGTGGTTGGAATGAAAAAGGGTCAAAATGTAATTTTCACTGGTCGATATAGGTATTATTATATACAATGACCACCTAAAAGGAGTAGGCAAAGTTTCCGTGCCAACACGAAAACGTACTATTAAAAACAAACAAATTTTCAGTGTTCACTACACTTCACGTGGTCGTGTGGTCGTGCCTGTAAATCACATTTGCGATCATATGGCAGCGTTACACTCCAGATTTTCGTTATCTTGTTTTAATCACATTCCCGTACCACTATATTACTATTTTATTATATGTTGTACGATAAAGTGTTTAGTCATGAGTTTATAATAGTACAATGAAATTTTCATTTGTCTTTTGAAAATTAAGTTCTGTACATATTTTGTTTACAATTATTTTCCAGTAGAATGCAGGTTTAAAATATTGAGATGGCTTTTTAATATGTTATGAACTGATGAGCACTTGTTTGCTATTGCTCCGTTACCACCACGTCGTATAAGATTTATCACTAGAATATTTTTTATATCATACTGACCATTATAAAACATTCAAATTAACAAATAAAATAATAACAATAACTTGTTTACAAATTATTTACAGTAGAAAAATTAGAATGCCCATTTTTTAAAATTTTTCTGATTTAACCGCAAAGATTATATCATATTTTGACGATCATTAAAAAATTGTTAACAATCTACAGGGGGCAATGACCCCAATGTTGAGAACCGTTGGTTTATAAAATATAATATCTACCTATAGTGCTAACTTATTAACAATATAAAATAACAACAATAAAATTAAGAGTTTATCTTTTCACCTGTCTGCCTGTCATAAACACTGCACAATGTGTACCACACGCAAGGGTTTGAAATTTTAAACTCCAAAACATTCACAAAATATGAAATTAATATTGTCATATTTGACAATATGACAGACACACGCGTAAAACCTGGCAAACCGGGCAATATGGGCAACGCCAGGCTAAAGCTTTTATATTATTATGTTTTGTGTATTTTAGTTATTTAATAAAAAATGTCACTTATTCTTTATTAAAACTAATAAAATAAGCTATAAAATCGGATTTAAAAGAAAAAAAATTTATCTAGTCAACAAGATCGAGTATTGTGAAATCCACGGTCAGTTTTTCTTTATTTTTTTGGAAGCAACTAAATTTATCAAAACAATCAAAAATTGTTCTCATTTTAATGAAGAATAAAGTAAATAATAATATATTAAGACTCACGAAAATGATGCTTGAACGCAGTAGCGTAGCCAGGATTTATTTTAGGGAGGGGGAGTATTTTTTATACAGGCGAGGCTGAACTAGAATTTCTTATACATTTGGTATGCTATTATACATTTAAGACTTTTGCAAATTAGAATACAATCACAAAACAAATTACAATTTTAATACGGTTACGTTTTACGTAATAAGTTAACTAAATGCATTTTTAAATTTTCCTGTGATTTCGTGGAGGCCTACCACGTCATGCCTACTTCAATGCTTCAACTTTAGGTCTATCACACCACTCATTGATTTTCTGGAATGCTCGTTGAGCAGCTTAAAAAATTCAGAAGATAAAACAAATTACAGCGTAGAAACAAAGGAGAAAAAATACATAAAAAAGTTGAAACCATAATAATATTATTATTGTTATTGTTACCAAGTCGATCGTCAATAAAATATATTTTTGTTTTTCGATGCGGTAATGTACCTGTTTTGCCTATACAATGCCCCGTGTGACGGCACAGCAGGCCACTGAGTTCGTGTGTGGGAAACTTGTTTTTCATCGATCATCTCGGCGCAGGTCGGTGTTGTAGTAGGTGCCATTGTAATATTATACTTGAAAGTGATGACATGTGGCCGAAAAACGATTATAGGCGGTGGACTCCCACCACAATATGTAGAAAATGTTGACATCAGACGTGTGTCATCAGCTGTAGTGCTAAAATGTCTATTGATCGTATACTATGTACACAGGATTTTTGTAACGCATCGAGTTTTTGAAAAAATGAATAACAAAAAATACCTAATCAAAAAAACCAACTTACTGTTCTACACTCTAATCTATAAAAAAAACTTATTCAATTTTCGAGTTTATTAAAATATATTCATATGGTTATAACCTATTATTGGTAGGTAGTTTCCTATAATACTAGATACCTGTACGGTATAATACCTAAAATGTCTTAACTGTTGATAACATTTGATTAATTTTTTATTATTTTTTTGTAATATTCAAAATCACGTGCTGAACTCTATATGTTATTATTGCTATAAATCCTCTCAACGTTAAACCAGTCAAACATAATATTATATATTGTGTGTAATACACAAGTACACAAGTAACCATTCATCTATTATTGTTGTAAGTGGAGCAGAAGTGACCTACTTCCTACCTATATACATTTTATTTTTATGAATACAATATATTCATGATGATGTTATGTTAATGATCGAGATATCACATATTTTATAGTAAGTAGGATACATTTATCGTGTAGTATTATGGACTTAATATTTAGTATGTTCCGTATACTATGTATATTGTATACGAATCCCATATAAATTCAAATTATGTTCGCATACGGATCCGCAGTTCAAAAACATGCCCTCGGGCCCCATTCTCAGGATATTTAAATGATCGCAATATGAAGTATAATATTATTATAGTAATACTAATTATTTTTATTCAAGCAATCGTATGTATGGAGTCTTGACTGACGAATATGATATTATTTTTGGAAAACGGATTAATTTGATCCGGGAAAGTTTTTATTTTTGTGTTATTTTTTTATAATAATTATTATTATAATATATTAGATATTATATGTCATGTTACGTTATGCAATACGAGTATACTGATTGGGCGTTATAATAATATAGAATATAAATAAAATTTGATGACTTATAAGCAAACATGAAGAATAATACAATTACTGTAAATTATTACTCTGTAGCAGTTTACTGAAACGATTAATTATTGTTACACATTCATCAATTAATTTTCAATGTAACATAACCGAATATTACTATATTTATTGTGTGCTATCATTTTAATTTATTAGCAAAATTAGATGCAATTTTTCTGACCATTTTTATTAATTTATTATCACAGTTACCTACTGCAATGTACTAGAATAAGTGTTCCCAAGAGTGTTATAATATAACCGTTAAATTTATACATAATATACGTTTTATAAATATTAATTACATTACCCATATTGAAATATTATCACCATAATTTAACAAACACCTATATTATACTTTTGTTTAAACATTTTGTAGATGTTAGGTGTGTAATGAAAAAAAAACGTAAATTATTTACTAAAAAATGTAATTTATAATAGCGTTTCTTATGTGTATATTTTTTATCGAATTACATTGCGAATAACGTTATTATTTTATGTTTAAAAAACTGTTTACAAATAAAAACTAATATCCAGGCTAGTGTTATATAAATTAAATTAATACGTTACAGAATAAATAACTTATGGTTATTTTGAATTTAAAAGTTTTTTTTAAATATTATTCTGATTTATGTTCAAAAATACTAATTAAATATTTAAATTTATCAAAAGAAATAATCTAAGTATAGGTGCATAAAGTGTTTGATTACAAAAAAAAAAATATAATATATTAAATATAACAAAAAAATCAGTAATTTTTAATTTTAATTTATTGATTAAAAACCCCATATGTATTATTATTTATACTATATATTATATCCTTTATAAACATACATGAATAATGCTACTAATTGAATAAATTTAATATCGTGTGCGTTTGCAAAATATTTTTTTACTGAACCTCATAAATATCGTAAGCTGTAGCATAGAGGTATACTTTTTTTGTATGCATTAAGTTATTGCATGCAATATACAAACGCAACATTTATGTATATATTATATTCATAATGATAATATGTCATGGAAAAGCACAAATGATTATTTTTATTTCTATGATAATATTAGACGTAGGTAGTAGGCTATAATACTTGTAGACAGTCAGTACACATCGTTATAATATTGTTCTTGCAAAATACATTAAACGTTGGTACTATTATACTTTAGCTGAGTTATGTCTACACGTTTTTGCATTTGTTTATAACGTATTATTATCACTATACATTTACAGCTCTAGAACCAATTAAATTATTAAAAACAAATAAAATTAAAATGTACTCGACACTCAATTTTATCACATAGGTATGTAGTACTTAGTCGCGATGTATATAATGAGCGTAAAAATATAATAATGTTAAGTGCAAACGGCGAAACAAAAATATTTTAAAGACACAGGGTGCATCATACAGTTAGCACGTCACACAGAACTATGTAATATTGTATTGAATGTACTATGCTCCGCACGTTGCACAACAATAGAAGTTTAATAAATCTTTTAAATTTAAAAAGCTGTCGGATGATAATGTTTTTTTTGTTTTTGGCATGCATGGGTTCTGTTTGAATGTTAAGTACTATTGAATTTGTGAGCAGAGCGATCGTATTGTTTGTAACGCAATTTTTTATTTAGAAAACACAGTTTTTTACTTTAATCCGGAAATGTCCATGTACTTCATGCGTAGACAATATTAATATGGCAAATGTGTCCAAGACCATAATATAAAATAGGTACTATAATATCTTATACTGCATATATTTAATTTGGTTATAAATCTGGTGGGGGGGGCTAGAAATATAAATTAACACGTATTAACATAATTTACAATATTTTCAAGCTTAAGTTGGGGAATATTTTAATGGGGCTTCGGGAGCTCGTTTTCAGGCCGTTATTTTTACTTTAAAGTTGATATGAGTAATATAAGTCATTAGGTATTATGTTAAACTAGCTGCCCGACCTTCCTCCGGAAGAAATTATTTTTTTATAATTTAATTTAAAAACATATGACTATTTATTGGCTATACAATTAATATAATATAATTACATATTGTAGTTATTGTTATTGCTAATTTCTAAAAATTATATATCCTACATTTTGAATTCAACCACTGGAGTGGTAAATGTTATTCTTTTTATTATAGAATATAGATAAGATAGAAAAAAATGTAACAATAAATTATTTGTTCAATGAATAATATATATTTAAAATAGAAAAATGCAAGTGCAAACAAATAAATAAATAATTAATAATAACAATAATAAATAAACAAACAAACCGGTTTCCTTCGTCTTCAAAATCAAGTTAGATCTTTATATATATATATATATAGATTAAGATACAAAATCATAGTAAAGGTTTTGTTTAATCTCTTAAAATAATATATATATATATATATATATATATATATAATGGTAATATAACGTTTAAATGTCAAAATCAACTGGTGATTTGTATAAAAAATTAATTAAAAAACCCGAGTAATAACAACAATAAATTAATATCGATTATTAGTTTCATTAAATTGCCATGAATGTTACTACGTACCGATAACATTATTATGCTTTCTTGTTAACTTTTAATAAATCGAAAAATTCTTAAGGTTAATAATTTGAAACGATAACAAACAACAATGTTTGTTATGCGTTTTACATTATCTACTCATTTTATCTGTTTCCCAAACACAATTGTCAACGCTAAGCAAGAAAACAGAAACGAAGTACAATTCAATAAATACAAAAAGAGTAAAGGAGTGTTTGGCTACAGGGAAATATTAGTTTCCTGTTTTGTGCGGTGCATTTTACGTTTGCAACATCTAAATGACACCAACAAATATTGTTTTTCACGAACGAGGCAACTTACAAATTCTATTGACGAAAATTGTCTTTTGTTTCAGGAACAACTTTTTGAAAAAATAAATTATATATTTTATTGGTGGAACTTGATATTCGGTTTCAAACTATTCAAGGCAATATATTTTTTGAACTATACAATATGTCAGTGTGACTTGAAATTCGGTTACTTACATATAGTAATATTGTAAGTCTTATAATATTTATTGGACGATAAATACCAAAAAGAAAATTATATAATATAGTTACCATTGTATATACTTTATTAATCATTGTCACAATAGAAGCCACTAAAACCGTTTACCCAGAAGATTATTAATATATTTATTACTAAAACATGTTTTTTTTTTTAATTCTAAAATTATATTTTAACAACATGCATATGTTGTAAAACTTATTTCAATACAAAGTGACAATGATTCGGTTTGAAAAAATAAGTTAGGGATTATCCATAACTGTTATTTATATTACCAAGTATCTAAGTACATAGTATTTTTCTTAACTCATAGACACAAATAAACTTTCTGGAATTTAAAAAATAAATGCAAAATGATTTTTTTTTTTTAGTTGTAAACAATAAAATCATTTAACCTAACCTATTACCTACTATAATGACTTAACAACGCTAATAGAAACCATCCCCAATGTTATTATGGCAATCGATTTAGACAACTTAGGGAAAACAAAAAGTACTTGACTCTAATAATTTTGCTATATTGCTACATAGAGGTATACAGGGCTGAAGTTGAACAATAAAAAACAATAAATTCAACCAAAATTAATTTCCCTTAAATTTCGTTGTTCAAATATTATATTTTTGAACACCTACATAATACCTATATAGAATATATTTATTTAAAATTATGCAGGTATAGAGAAAATATTATTTATACTGCGTTATTTACTGACGGATAAAACAATTAAAAATTACTCAACAAATAGGTACATAAAAAAAATGTATCTAATGGAATATTATATTCGTGATTAATTTAAAAATTATATAATATTGGCAAGTTCAGATTTTGAAACAATTATTTTACGTAAAAACATGAAGCTTTTGTAAAATATTATGTAAAAGACTTATATTAGATAATAAAAAAATTGTCTATTATTTCATACCTATACTTTCAGGATCCATCTTTATGTATGCTATTTATACGTATTAAATAACACAGCGCTAAGAGCATATAAACGAATACTGTGTGTTTCTTATAAAACAATGATCCTAAAAAAAAATTGTCACTTATCCCCCAGCCTTCCATATAATTTTATATTAACATTTAAAAACGATTAGGGTATTATACTATCATAGGCACCAATGCGTAGTACTAATAATATTACACTATAATCATATGTGTATTTGAGAACTTGTTTTCACCGCTATGTCTTCTGCGCAACTGATCTTGGGTGGGAAAACGTTTGTATCTCTTCTATCATTCCAAATCTGGGAATTATGAAAAGATATTAATATGAAATTATTTTAGGTTCGTAATATCCAATTTTAGATTTAACATATATTATACATATATATATAATTATTTACTAAGCATACTACATTTCGGTTGTTAGCTCCATTGCATCAATTTTCATCGTAATATTTTGCCAAAAACATAATGTTTTCGAAAATTTTGATGTGATTAAAATTTAAATCGAAATTCTGACAATTAGTTACGAACATATCAATGATGATTTAAAAACTACAGTCATCATCAATCAATAATTAGTTTATAAGCATTTTATAGTTTGTAGAAAATGTCTCCGAGCTTAATAATTATTACCATAATTATTACTATAGTATATACTGATCATAACTTCTATACATTTTATAGACCAAAATATTTTACATATTTTATTTTATATTTCATCAGGACAAATAATCTGAAGTACCTACGTTATTAGTTTAATATCAGAAAAATGACTCGTTTGAATTTGGGCTTAGTGCTAACATCGAAATGGAAATCTAAGAGATGGTCTGACCGCAATGAGTACAAAAATTCCAAAAAACAGAAACCCGAAGAAAATAATATGCATTACGACACTATAGAGTGCCGCCGATACAGTGGTGTTTGTGGTGGTTTGGTGGGGGGAGACGTGTTCGACGAATCACACTTTATAATATTATCATAGTTATATAGCACAGTATAGTATCTTATTATTAATATTATTATTGTCACACGTGTCCGTCGTCGTCGTCGTCGTCATCGTCGTCCGATCGTGGGTGTGTGTGGGTAGGGGCAGTGTTTAGGACGGGGTGGTGGTGGTGGACGACCCACACGCCGACAACAACTATACTGTGCACCACCCGTGCACCGGTGGTGCAGGGGACCGGCGCAACGCGGACGACGGGTGTCGTGCCGCCGTCGCCTGCCCACCCGCGAGTTTCAAAAAACAGTGTGCTGCCGAATGGTTCATGTACGGTCGTACGTCCGCTGGTCTCGGTTCGATCCGCTGTCGTGATTGCCGCATGGTCACTCGTATCGCCGACGTCGTATAGAGGTAACTTATATTGCACAATAATAAATGTTATTTTTGTTATAAAAATATACCTACCTACCTGGGTTATAATATCACACGATACATATTATTATTTCGAGCAATGTTATCATATTATAATTTTACGATATTATAATAAACATAATAATATAATATTAATGTCCCAGGCCAAATCTCCGGAAGGGGCAAATCGAGAATTTTTTTTAAGGGGAAGGTGGTATAAATAACAAAACTTGATTATCGTCAGAAATATACCTATAACGATATTATACCTAGTTATTATTATTATTATTTTTTTTATTTGTGCTTGTCAAATACAATTTTCTTAATTGACGTATATGCTTGAGGAATAATAATAGGTATAATATAGTACATTGTCGATGTATAATATATATATATATATGTATATATAATATATATTTTAGTGTATAGCTATATTATAGTAGTTTTGTATATTATTATAATGCCAGTTCATATAGCTCTAATTTATCTCATGGATAAATCATCAAACCAAGAGCTCTCGTTCATTCAAATTATTTTAAAAATGTTATCGTACAATTTATTCAGCCATAAAACAAATTTTATGCGTTGCATGTGGGAAGTATATATGATATAATATATATATGTGTAGATAATATACATGTATATTTTAACGTTCAGTGGCATACTTTTAGAAACAAAACAATTTAGGAAGATAGGGTTTAAATCTAGAAATTGAGTGCATCTTATAAATGACCAAAATAAGTGATTTAAGAAAAAAATATGCCACGTCCGAAAAATTAGAGACCCCCTTAGTAAGCCACTAACCCTGACTCTATACCTACTCTTAAGGTTTGATCGGGACAACGAACTAAATCGTTTAACTAAATTTGGTTATCGGTTTAACTAAAATCGTTGTTGGTCGTAGTTTTTGTATAATATGGGTTCTCAGATATCCCACGGTGGCTTGGTTTAATAATGTATGGTAATTTATTTAGCGGTGTTATATATGTATTATATAGGTTATATTGACACGTGGAGTCTCGCAATTTACTTACTACCCCTTTACGAGGAGTAAACATATGTCAATTTCTCTCGCCACCGATCCATATACCTATTCACACCTTTCAAACCAGCTCTTTATTCCACCGTAACAACGTAAATCGTTATAATATTTTCACAAAGGAACAAATCATCTCTCTACTAATTTAGCCTTTTGGTTCGTTGTGTGTGTTTGACTCGTGAAAATCATGAAAACGCGTGCCCCCCTCCCCTAATTAGGGCAATACGATACTCAAAAGCTAAAACGCAGAGTATGAAATATTAATTACCCAACCTAAACAATTCTTATTTCTAGCTATTGAAGTACACCACAAAACAATTATAATAATACATAACTCGTAAACGTAAATAGTTATTTCGTCTAAGTAACGAAATCGTGTTCCGATAATTATTATTAATCGTCTATTATACGTACCTATTCTGTTGTATTATTATCTTAAACAACGAGTCTTATAATAATAATAATAATAGTATGTTACCCGCTTGGATGCGCATGTTCGGTGATTCCTACGGTGACTTTTCATCCACAGGAAACATTAATAATTTTGTTTAATCCTTTGACCGCGGTCTTGTACTCGCCCACATTTCGGTATTTCACTGAAAGTTTTATATAATAGGCCGATACATTTACATAATATTATTGTACTATTATATCATTACAGACATTTGTACCGTATAATAATTAATAAATTCGGGATCGAATTTATATTGTTTGATAATACTCGATAGTAATTTCACTGCGAGTTGTCGAAACAACGAACATAATATTTTAATATATTTTATCATATTATTATGTTGCAATAATAACGATTCTTCTCAGTGATCAAACGAACTGTGACGTCTATCTCGACTATCCTATTACTGTCTTCATACTATTTTGTCCTGTTTTTCTGTTACACATATCTATAATAATATTATGTGATTTTCCGATTGTAAAAATATGTAGGTACGGTAATGTCACGCATGCGATGTATGTGAAAAATCGTCAAGTTTTAGTCGTAGTGTGCTTCGAATTTCGGTTGAATATCATGTTCGAAATGATATCAAGTCTTAAATCTATTGGTATACCGCCTGTACGCATACCTGGTATAGATTAACCCTAATCCGTTTTTATTCGTCGATTCGCAGTAGGACTGTGTAAACATCTCTATAGATTACGGTTTTATGATTCGATCAATTTCTACATTTACCCACGCTCTATATCGATAGTTTTTAATCGCACACCTGTGGCTTCTCTTTATAAGCACTATACCTATACAAAATGCGTTTCATTAAAAAATCGCAACGTAAAAAAAAATTCTTCGCATTTTAAATATTTAAAACGTTGCATTTTGCATATTGTATATTATTATGTATGCGCGAATAACCAAAACGTGATATTGCCAATATTGGTATAAGAAACACCTGTGCACGTCGGGACAACGAATTTATAACTATATCACAATAGTAACTACCAAAATCCAAAAATGTCCGTAACGCTTTTACATTTTAAATTATGTATACTATTTGTTTTCTCTCAGGTATTTTTAATTTTCTAAAAAATATGTAATCTTTTGATATCCATAATATATGCGTGTACAAATATATACGTCAGGTGTTTTGTGAATTTCATTATTAATTAATTATTATTTTGTAGTTGAATATCAAACTTGTTTAGTTAAATAATACAACATAAGTAAAAGTAACGGGAAAAGTAAATATGAAATCAGTCTAAATAATCATGTACAATTTTGAATTGGTAAGTAGTTGCATAATAAACTTTTTGCAACACAACACAATTATAAATTATAATAGTATATTATCATTTTTACATGATAATGATGTTTGATTTACAATTACTTCAATGTATAAATTTAAAATTGCACAAAATGCAATGTTCTTCGATTAAAATAAAATAAATAATATTTATTTTGTAATTTATACTTATATCATTCTTAAAATCAATCAATTATACATTTAAAAAATACTCTAGGATAATTTATTATTTAAAACATTTCAAAAAACAATTTCTGTCGTAGTTATAGGCATGAATTATTCCACGGTAGAAAAACCCGTTTTTTTTTCTAAAAAGCTATAGTTTAAAAACTGTTTGTTTTTTTCAATAAATTATAAGCCTTTTTCGTATGAAAAAATGTTTACTCGTGTATTATGATTTCCGGAAAAGGTGTTTTACACTTGAGTGAAGTAAAATGTGAACAATGTGAAAATAGTAAAAATGGAGCATAGTATTCAAGTAGAAAATGCTATAAGATAAAAATATTGTGTAACAGTTTTAGACGTGTATCACAGTGTCGCATGACACAGAGTGTGACAGTATAATATATGAAAAAAAAGAAAATTAAATGTGTCCATTTGTGTTCAATTATTGCCTAATAAACGTTAGGGATCAAAATATGTGTACCGGTTATTAGGTATTTTTCATAACTCAAAATTTAAAAAAACCCAAAATATATGGATCGATAAAAAATTTGATATAGGTATACAAATAGTATATATTAAAATAACTAAAAAAATATACAATGTATCAAAAAAGGATAATAAAAGGATTGCTGAATCAAAAAAATTGAAAATTTACTCATAGACCATAAGTCATTTCATATTAGAAGTTCAAAAGTAATGATCATATAAAAATTAAAGGCACACATTTTTTTATAAGTATTTTAAATTTAAATGTTGACAAAATCCATCATAATCGCGAACATCATCAAATTATTTTGTATTTAAAAATGTATAATATAATGAAAAATGTGTATAGCTAAGAACTAAAAGTTCAAAACAAGGTTAAAATATTTATAAATATTATAAGTTATACCTATTTAACTATTGTAAATAATAGGTAATAACTTGGCAACAAAAAACAGCGGTAAAACGGAAATATTTACACGACACCAGTTTTGAATTAAATTTATTTTGATGTTTTTGTTGTAATTACAAATGATTAGGTAGGTAACCTTCATGATTTAAAATCTTAATCAAATACTCAAAGTACCTACATTTTATATAGACCTGATATTATAATGTCTAAAAAATTTTACATTTTTAAAAGTTTGCATAGTACCTACCTAATAACTTATGAATATAGCAAAATTACATTACAAATACAACATCTAAGACGTTACCAAATGTATTCATTTATTTTTTCCATTATTAAGTTATGTTTTGTTACTATTGTATGTATTATGATTTTTTTTCCTTTTTTTATTATGTTCGTGTTTAAAAAAAAAAAAAAATATTATATTAGTACTATTATTATTGGTGTACTATAAAACCGGACTGAACAAGAAGAAGAATATGAGTTCTAATATTTACTACGATAACCATAGGTGGTCTTAGGATTTGAATTTTGAAAGAAATTTAATCTCATATACATTTCAAACATAATATAACAAGCGATATAACATGGCTGATGGGCCTTTCGCTGATAAATTATTTATCTAAAAGCTATTTTAGAATAAATATGGCTTATAAAATCTATCCTAAGTGCACCTATAATTGTATAATTAATTTTAACTAATGCAATCTAAACTACGACCTGCAGCCACATTTTAATTGGTTGACGGAATATCACTTCGCGTGAAACTTAGTACACTAAGTACCGTGTTGGCAGCTATTTTAAGTCGTGGAAAAATAATTCAATTAATTTTAAACATTACTTGACTTTACTTTAATTTAATTTAAACACTAAAAAAAGTTAAATTCTTATTGGAAACAATTTACTGTGAAATATTACAATATAAATAAACTAATTCTATTCGATTAAACAGTGTACTATACACTATATGTATAGGCACAATCGTCGTCAACAATAAACAATACTAGCCAACACAGTATAATATCAATGTTATATGCAACATAGTGTTCACTGTTTATACTTCATAATAATATTATAGTAACAATAATGGGAGACGGGATGGCAGAGCGGTCAGCGGATTAAGGTATCGGTTGCGACTTGCGACGCACACCGGCGCCGGTTCGATAACGGCCGTGGGTGGCATTTTTCTTCGGGCAAGTCACGGTGTTCGGAGAAAAGTGCTGCCATCCTCCACCCGTACATGGCAGATACCTTCGGGTGCCCACTAAAAAATCTGCCAAAACTAAAAAACATACGTGTTTATAACTTACATTACCCAATGGCCTAAGTTGCCGTGGGTTAATTTATATATAAAAAAAACAAAATAATAATAGGGTATAACGTCATTGAAGGTACTTTAGGTATTACTTGTAGGTATATACAATAGTATATTGTGTGGCAAGGGCTGGAAGTGAGCAATTTCAGTCGCGGGCGACGTGTGTAGTGAGTCACATCGTGGGCCACATTTCACTAAAGACCGAAATTACCTTCCTACACGAGCCACACATACTATTTTTTATCACGCTTCTGCGTTCATCGATCATGACAAGTCGGCAGAGATAATGTACTATGCACTATGCACAGATATTCTATGCAACAACCAGACTACTCGGCGAAAACAATTTCATGAAAGAAAATTGTTTGCTCGTCATGCAGGGAGGTTATAATATGAATATAAGATATGTTGCCCACGATGTAGACAACCTAAAGTTTGTGTTTTGTAAGGACCGTGGTATATTTTT
>NC_042494.1:76315430-76325360 GCF_005508785.2 Acyrthosiphon pisum | reverse complement strand
GCCGTGGAACCCATCACCCTCGCTATTTCCGTCGATAGGTACTAATTGTTTTATCACTTGTAAAATAAAAATAGTAAATGTACTGTATTATCAGAGATTTTTAACTTTTTACACAATACTATTGACTATAAATGCTAGAATTCATTTATTAATTGTAAAACTATTTATTAAATTATTAATTAGTTATTGGCTATTTCTAACGTTATCACACAGTAGGTACACACTGCACGCTACGACACACTAGGAAGTCATCTTTCTTATATTTGTACAATATATTTTTATACTTAGGATTACGATTACCCACCAATTTTGGGGGTACACCCACCCCTTAAAATAGGTGTGGTGGCTGCATTCACCCATAAATACGTACAGAAAATCCCTACATTTTTAAAATCCCCTAACTTGTTACCTTTTGAGGTTAGTGTGGATGAAGGTGAAATAAGAATTAACACGAATTGTATAGTACCTAATACAATTTATTATAAATTCATACTACCGCCAATCCCGTGTTTAATACGATAAACAAAAAAAATAGTTAAAATACAAAATCCAGTTTTCTATTTTTTTGGATGCTCAGTTCATCGACAACCTCATCTGACATGATTATTGTATTTACCGGTGACATGCCAATAAAGCCAACACCTTAAGTTGGTTCTAATAAACAAAGTATACAGGTAATAATTTATTACTACCTAATTTATAATTAGTATTCAATATTATATAGGAAAATTGATAAAATATTTACTTCTGTCATACTATTTACTTGGTAAGACTTAATATCCTCTTCAAAATTGTGAGACATCGTTCAGGTGTAGCAGTTGATACAGGCAAAGTACAAGAGTTCATGAATATTTGGATAAAACTTTTTATCACAAACATTTATTAAATTTAAAATTGAATAATTATTTTGTAGTTAAAAGTTTATAAAATGTTCAACTTTTATATCTAAGGATTGAAAATTTAAAACAACGTAAATGTTTAATTCTGTTACCAAAAATTCTAAGAAATACATAAGCACAGTTCATTTTTATAGTCATTTTAAGTTCAAATTTGGACGAAATTACATATTAAAAAACCTGGAATAACTATTTTAGTTATTTTATAATTTGTTGTGATTGTATAATATTATTTGTGGGTACTTGAAACTTCTAAAGTATACTATTATATATCTATAATAGTACCACGGTTTGTTGTTGATGTATAACGCGTTACCTAATGGATATTGTGATATGATTAATTTGGAATTTATTACAGGTACCTATTGTAGGTCAATTTTTTTTTTAATACTATATAGATAAGTATTCCTATAATAGGTATGTCTAATACCTAGACTGACAAACCGTCTCCGCTCAGAATCGTTTTTCTTATACAGTGATATTATACCATTGAATTCAAATTTAATACTATCCATTATACAGTGACCCACTTATAACCTACTGTACAGCAGAGCGACATCCACTTACCCACCCTTTTTTGGTTGAGAATAGGTTTTTGGTATAAAACCGGGATTGAAAATATCAGGTAACCGCTTTGATGTTAACATTTGATATTTACCTTGATTACCGATAACCAATAACCGCTTCCAGCATTTCTAAATTAAAAGCGGTTATCGGTTTTCGGTTCTCAAATTTACGGTTTTTTACCGGTTTTCGTTACAAACCGGTTACCGATTTTATGCCCGGATTAAAAGTAATATCGTATTGAGAAATACAGAAAATTAGTAAACTTAACTTTATAAAAAAAAGGTCAAGGGGGGATCTATCTCCCATATCCCCCGACGGTAAATACGCCATTGATGTATTATGTAAGTAGGTACCTACTTAAATATCTGAATGCATTTCTTAACCAATAAAATAGCTGATAGTCAAGAGTTTCAAGCTGCATAGGTAATACGAGATTTATAAGAAAAAAAAAACATTGTTCAGCTGTTGTTCAGTTGTCGTTATAGTTGTGGTTAAACTAAATGTATTTATTTTCAAAACGGTTTTGTTGACTTTGAAACAGTGTAATAAAACCGAAACTACTGAATATCGGGGCTATGGTTTAACCACATTATTTGTTTAAATTAAATTTAATAAAATCAATGAGTGGAAGAGAGAGTTAGGGGTGCAGCAATAGGGTTGTTGTTAAGTGTGAAAAATATGAGCTGTTGTGTATAAATGGCTTGTACGTATATTATAGTGGTTTTCGTTAAATCTCAAATGGCTTGTCTACGCAATTTATTTTAATATGCTATTCATAAGTCTTCGTCGAATGTGTTTCATTTCGAATAAACGAGTGGTGGAGTTTCATTATTAAAATTTCCTGGAATGCCTATAATACCGCGTTAAATAAATATTTTAATAGCTCTCGGTGATTGTTCACGTGGAATAAAATCGGAATTATCAATAACATGTGACATACATTTGAGTATAATATAGATACTCGTCGTGTACAATGATTTAAATCAAAGAATACATTTCTATCACTGCTGCAGCAGTGACACTCGTATAATAGGCATTCATAACGGATATGAGTATAGGTACCTATAATACATAGTTTTAATGGCGGTATGCGCTCAACCACTTGAAAAGTAATTCAATATTCATAAGTAAAATCGTCGAAAATGCCGAAACTCATACAATATTATTGTTGTTATATTATTACGTAATGTGGAATCGAATTATTTTTAAACACACAGAACAATAATATTATACTGATCCACAATAAACCCAACACATTTTACAAGTACCAGATATTGCAGTACCCATAATTATTGGCATATTGTATAAAAACAGCCATTTACCAGAAGTTGACAACATTTTAAAATTATTCGTCCATCCTTAAACTCATAGCACGTCAATCGACATTAAAGTTCTACCAAGTTATCAGAATAATATTAGCTATAGGTAGGTATACTAAATAATTTTTAAATTTTAAACTTGATAAAAGTTGTAAACATTTGATATTTAAATGCTTATAAAAAAAACATGCTTATGTATTTTTAATTAAATTTTCAAGCTTTTTAACCTAGTGAATTCAATTTTATTGACATTATTAAAAAAAAACTAAAAAAATTAAAAATTGATAACCACTCAAAACGATTCAAAATATTTTGAAAATCTTACCAAGTGTAGTAAATAATAAAATAAACATTTTTTTGTAAATCTCAAGTATCTGCTGTTATAAGTTTTTGATTAACAACAAAATAAGAAAATCATTTTATGAGAAGTTGGTAATTTATGGGTAAATTTCCAATGTATAACTTCAAACGATCGTAAAAATTTAATTTGAATTATTTGTAAAATTTATTTTTTTGTTAAATGTAGGATAACTTACAGTAGGGCAATTTCGTATTACATTTTCAAAGCTTAGATATAAATAGGAACTTTTTTATGAATTTCCATCTCAAAATAATTTGCCAATTTTCGTGATTTTAATGAATTTTGTCAACATTTTAACTTCAGCCGCTCATAAAAAATTGCTGTTGATTTACGCAAAACTTTTTTTTTAATTTCCACTAACAAAAACTTGTGAAGAACGTTGTATTACATTATTTTAAAGTTTTTTACCGAACATAAAATATTTTATCGGCAATCATTTTAAAAAAAATAATAAAACTCGAAATTTTCTCTTGACTTTAAATAGATCAAAAATAGAGTTGTAATATTTTGAAAATAATATAAACATTTTAAAGAATTGCATGTACCTAAGGTAACTTTTTAAGAGTTACACAGAAAACCAAAATTGATTTTGTTGTAAACCGATTTTGCGTAAACATTCCTGTTTTTCCTTTATTTTATTTTGTTTTTCCATTTTGATAACTACTGAGAATTTTAAATTTTAACCTACCCATTGCACTAACTAGATTCCTTTTCTCACTGGAGAGATACTTAAGTTGAAAATTGAAGTATTATTTTGAATACTTATCGTGTACGCAGGCATAAAAAAAAACAATGCACATGATTGTAAAATCAGTACCTATATCCGTCGCTCCACTTAGTAACTTAAAGGGAGTGTAGTACCAATCTAATTTTATATATATTGATGATGTACAAAAATTTGAAAAAATAATGACCTAAAAATTACTGTCGAAGTTTAATAAATTAGATCAATAAAAAAAATAATAACAATAAATTATGCTAAACGATTGCTGTGCACGCCCTTTGTAAATCTATAATAATATTACAATATTTACTTAAACTGAGTCATCTGTTCTTATAAGACAATAGTATATATTATAAGCATATTGAACGTTATCTTATTTTACTCACATAATATTATATTAATAATATAATAAAATATGAGGTGTACCTCTCTGCGATGAGCGGTATTTTACGTATGCATAATCGTGTCATACCACACGCATAAACTGTAGTCTAGAAGTCTAAACTTGGTAGCTTTCGCGGTCGAACACATTAGGTACACTACATAAGAGTGGCTGCGATTTTAAAATGTCGATTTGATTGCTTTCAATTAATTTAAAAGCTCAATACCAGCTGTTTTAGACGGCAGTCAATCGTTTATTTCTCCGCACGAGTTTAATCGGTTTACTGTACGTGTTCTGTATGATATTATAAAAAAGTTTAATGAGCAATAATTTTTTTTTATATATATAGGTGATACATGTTTTCTTCATGAAATGTTTATTTTATTTTTACGTGTAATGCAGTGCCCGGGTACGAACAAGTTAATAAAAAAATTGTATTACTTTTAAACGCTCCTATCTTATCTGGTTTTATTTTTAAGGTGTTAGCATAGCATTGTGATAGCACAGAACCCGGCGAATACGTCTTCTAAATATTAACTTTTCATTTGATTTTTTTTAACAAAAATATGTGAATAAACGTTATATAGAAATTGTTTTTCATTTAATTATTTATTAATCAATTAAATGTTTATCAAATTTGCTTTAACATACTTATTATATTATAATAAAATTATACACATTTCTTTAAATTGCGCCATAACTTTTTAATTATTTACGGCTTAGTAACATTAAAGATAATATTGTTCAAGTAAATATAAGATGGTAATTGTATACATTCAAAGTTCAAAATGAATTATTTACTTCGGAAAAATTGTTATGACTAATTTATAATCTGTCAAATATAGAGTTTCCAGGAAGCTTTATTTTTTTCTAACAAGTTAGAGACTAAAAACGTCATAAGCCTGTTATCCATATTTTGTTTAAAACTTTTTGAAATTTAAATTAAGAAGTTTTGTTTTTAATAGATACAAACCAATCAGTAACTAATAAATAATAATTAATTCCTCTAATACGAAATTACTACTTATGAAATCATCATAGACAATTGTATTTGTGATTTTACAATTTTAAAGGCTCTGTCAAACAGAACGCGTTATAACGCGCGTTAAAGCGGTAAATAGCTCACCGGCTTGGTGCTTCCACGCGTGTAAATAATGTCACGTTGTAACAAATTACAAAATGACGAGAAATTAACACTTTCTGTTTCACAGAGTCTTTACACTGAATGATTGTTTAAATACAGTACCGGTTTTTTGTTTTATTTTATTTAAAAACCAATCATCTTAAATATAATATTATAATAGTTATTATACTTGTTACAATATAATATTAATATAATGAAAACGCCACAACCCCAAGTGTTGCTTTGGTCTTATAAACATACAATATTGGAAATTTGCATTCATCAGAATCGATTTTGAGTTGTTTGTTTTGCTAATAATAGAATAAATCAACTTATTATCAAACTTAGAGGTAAGAATATATATTATCTAGGACTCCCACAAGCTTTTGCTGATATTTTAATTTCAAAGTGAATTATAATATTATGTTATAGCCAAGTAAAATATTATTATTTTATAATCTTCATAACTCATTTTGATATTTTTAGTTATGTAATTTAAAGCTTACGATTTGATGGAGTTTGTATTATATATTGGCCATGCAGTTTTATTTGACTTATCTTTCAGAAATCCTCAAGATAATATCTACATAAAAAATGTAAGGAATTTAAATATGTAAATATTATTAACAAACAAATAATTGCATATCACTGGACATTATATTTATACAATAATAATAGTGTGTTATAAAAATAATAATTGGTATATTTGGTTGTTATAACATTTTTTTCTCGAGGCACTTTTGTCAGTAGTTTTAAAAAGTTCAATACAAAATCGTACTGAATGTAAAGTTTATGGCAATTCGTATAAGTGACTTTTTAAATTGAATTATAAACAAAAAATATTTATAAGACCGATCTGTCAAAATATACTACTCACTTGGCAAACATGGACTTGAAAAGAAACACGCATGATTTTGGTTAAATTCTATCCTACCTGTACTATAAACTTTGCGATTTAAAATTTTAAAAATGGCCAATTTATAATATATTTATTGAACAAGTATAACCCTGCAATGTTTTGTACTGCCATTGCACATCGACTCGCGTAAATCGCGATTTGTTTTATTGTTATTCTGCCACACGCGGGCTAAGTACAATAACAATATGTACATATTAATGATTAGGCAAAGGTGCAAGTAAGACGAATCACTGTTTATGTAGAATTCGTATAGCATAATATCGTAGTAATTTTCCTTTCGCCGAGTATTACAATTTAATTTGGAATAATTATCGTTAGCCCGTTTCCACCAGCACGCGCGCATGTGTTACGTCCGCCTACCACCACCCGAGTTCCATTGGCCCGGAACGATATATTCACCAGACACATAAATCATGCAAATTACACCACCGAGCTGGGGCGCTGCGCAGTTCAAATAGCGATTAACCAAAACGACACACATAATATTATTATATAATATTATTATCATTTACGAAATAATAATATTATAATAATAAATGTCCGATGTACATCTTGTATCACACCGCAACGATGACGCGACGGTGGCGCGGGTGAGGAGGGTATTATTATTTTCGTTTGATTAAAACAGTTGTCGGTAAAAAAAAAATATTTAAAAAAAAATCGTTAATAGTTTATATAGATACTGTCGTCATGGGTATAGTGTGGTTGGCAGGCAACAGCAAAAGAGAATTTTGACTTTTTTCAAAAGAGACGTTTGGGCGTTGGATGATTCTCGAATATTGAACTTTTCTCTTCTTCACATAATATTATATTATCTGCCGTGAAATGTGAACTTAAATAAATATTTTTGTTTTATATTAATATGCTCGCCCTCGTTCTTTGTCTTATTCCCGATCAATCATTATCACCCAACACCTTGCAATTAAAGTTATCTCAATAACTTGATACATTTAAATAAATGTATATACATAATATTATTATTGTAGCATTGTAGTACGCACTGCTCAACGCGCCTTTTGTGTTATTATATTTTCAAGAGAAGCGTTTTATGAAACACCATTATAATATTATGTGCTGAAAATAGAACTCATATTATCAGATCCTCTCCCTCTCACACTCTCACATCGAATTTTGGGTCCCTGTACTAAATGTTTTTGCGTGCGAGAGAGAGATACAGTAAGAGAGAGAGAGAGAGAGATAGAGAGAGAGGGAGAGAGAGAGAGAGAGAGAGAGTGAAAGAGAGAGAAAGGGGAGTTTAAAACATATAGAGGTTTGTAATAGTAATAGCTGTGGTGAACATTTCAAGTTAATTTTGAATTGTGATAACCTACCTAATGGCTAATGCACTATTGCACTCACGTGCACATGCATCATGACGTAGACACAATACTACAGTTGATGTGTGATTTAATTGTTATAACGTATAAGCTAATTTTAGGTAACTTAATGTCAATTATTCCGTCCACTGTTGCAATGTTAATTATAGTGCTATTGATGTATGACATTAACTGCTTCCGGCATTACTCAAAAGACAATTATTCCGATGAGAGATAATGATAATAATATTTTAATTATATTAATGGTTGTTACTCGTGAAAAATATCAATTATCTATAGACTAGTATGTGCGATTCAAAGTTAACTTAGTAGTTGAATGAAAAGTAATATTATAATATTGTTAAACGTAACATGGGGTGATGGATATATTATAAATAAATTTATCGAATAAATTGGTTTAATAAATATTATCCAAGTGTAATGGAGAATGTGAATAACGGTGAAATGTAAAATTATGATACATTGTATTCATACTTAACTTAATATATTATTTATTATATAGTTATATACTATACCTAACAAATAAATATTTATATATTTTTGTAATTTTAACAATGCATGTTTTGTATTTTGAAGAATACCTTAAAAAATAAACAATTTATTTTCATTTTAAATTTCAGTAGGTACTTCAAAAGTTTAAAAAGTATATATTGTATTCAGAATTTTAAATTAAAAAAGTACTACTTTTTTTTTAAAAATTTTTTTTTATTAAAACATAATAATAATTATTATTTTTACTAAAAACTTTTCCTAAAGTTTTCAAAAACGCACATAAGGTTCTCAATAATTAATTTGGAATATAGCCATGCAATATTGTTTAAATTCACAAATGTTTGGTTAAAGTGATTCATTGTTTTTTTAGATAATTAACATACTTTGTTTATATTTTTTCGATATATTCAACGTGTATACATATAGGTAGTAAAATATTATTATTTAAATTGTTTTTTTATAAAAAATGTTAAGTGCTTGTAAATATTTTAAAATTCAGTACCCATACTCTATTCCAAATAAGAAACACCCACTTTTACGTAGCATAACCGGTTTTGCCCGTAGCCGCCGTGGTGTTTCTTATTTGGAAAGGAGTATAGTCTTAATATTTTAAATATTTTATTGTGTATTGGAAATAATTATTTAAGTAATTATTGAATGTTTGAAGTTTCTACTATCAATATTTTTTATAAAATATGACCTAAATGCTGTATAAATACAGTCCAACTTGGTTAACTCGACATTTTAACTTCAACCTCGAGTTAACTAAGTCCGACAATATTTTTAAAAAGGTTATCGGAAAATTGTTATACACATGTTATATTGCATTAAGTGCAATCATGCGTGTTTTTTGCGTGTAACAATGATCGTGTTTTCACCCACTCGGGACAGACGATTCGGGAGAGCCAGAGCGACTGGACGCCCCTTCACTGGTAGGAGACGGACACGGTTTGACCAGAAAATAGCTGGAAATCCTTTCGAGAAACGCGCGAACGTCAAACGTGAAGTCGCATGTATGACCGTTGGAAAAGTCATATTGATAATATGTCGTTTTTAACGAATTGCCACATGATTTTCAAAGGCTAATATTTCGCTGTGCGCACGATAAGAAAATGAACATCGTATAATATGGAACGTCCGACGCGATCGAGTTTTCACGTGTGTTTCGATTATGTCCCTTGTAAAATTCACACTGGCAGTAATCACGTTAGAGGGATCACGGGAGCCTGTCGTCATCGCCAAGACACAAAGTCCTATTACGGTGTTAATTATTATTGCTGGGCACCAATCGCACGATAACTCAAGCTCGCGATATGATATTACTCGGTCGGCCATGCGTGTGACTTGGCAACGTCGCGCGTAGCAGTGCTTGCCCGGTGGAATTAGCACACGTCCGACGTGGCTATCATTGACCTTTTACTCGTTTTATACTCATGATGGACAGGTCCTGTGAATTAAAATCGGATTCTGCATGATAGAGGACACTGGTGGTAGTATAACGACTAAAACTACATAATATGATAAGATAGATACGTCATTATATTTCTATACGCATATAACTTCGTTCGTGCATCGGTCACTTAATCGAGCTCTCTATTTTGAAGCTAACCATTCATAATCTTATTATTCTTATCGCAAAATAGACAGATCCAGCCTATCTTAGTCATAGACAATAAAATAAATTGTCTATTTAATATACCTATACCCTGCGTAACGTGATTACTCGCCCACGAGTTGTGGTATTCCGCAGCGCAGTCTCATGATATCCATGTCTGTTGCACGCCTCTTATGTCGTTAAGAGGACGTTATA